>NW_007730306.1:112965-126690 GCF_000696425.1 Galeopterus variegatus | reverse complement strand
CTTCCAGAAAAGAGAGAAAATGGGTATACACTTTACTGTGTTGGATTGAAAGCCATTTTCAGAAAGCAAAGGAATTTCTGCTAAATTTACTTTTGGATTCATAGCACTCCTATTTCTCTTAAAAAAAAATCTTAAGGATTTCTGACAATAAAAACAATCTCCTGAGAAGAAACAGTACATATTACATAAAACAAAAGGTTATGACTCAGAAGCAAAGTATTTATTTTAGTAGGGTGATGATTAAAGCTAAATATTTCCTCTGATTAGGTAAAGTGTATGCTGGCTTTTTTCTGGAAGCTCTGTTAACCAAATCACACACAGACCAGTATGGCACACTACCACATCTAAAGAGGGATGCTGCTAAGTCCAGTTTCTAAGTTCCTGGCTGTGTGAATTGTCTGGATCCATATTAAAGTACACATTCCTCAAAATAGCAAGTACTGCTCGACCAACATGTGGTACACGTTGAAAATAATTACAATATCCATGATGATGATAGCTAAAATTTATTCAGCTGTTACCATCTGATGGGCCCCATTCTAAATTCTTTCCGTATATTAACACATTGAATTCTCATAACTTCTCCCATGACATGGATACTGTTACTATCTCCATTTTACAGATGAAGATGATCAAGTAGAATATATTTAGGTAACTTGCCTGACTCATACAGCTAATAAACCTCAAAACCAAAATTTAAACACCAGTATTCTTACTTCTGAGTCCATGTTCTTAAACTGTCTTAATTACCTCAGATGGATCAAGTAGAATATATTTAGGTAACTTGCCTGACTCATACAGCTAATAAACCTCAAAACCATAATTTAAACACCAGTATTCTTACTTCTGAGTCCATGTTCTTAAACTGTCTTAATTACCTCAGATTGCATTAGTAGAAAATGAGTAGTCATTGTAAGATCTCAAACAAAGGTGTGAGATGAAATTGTTTTTGTTTTTATTTTTGTTTTTTTAAGAAACAGATTGATTAAGCAGTGATGTGAATGGAAGTTACTGGTCAGGACAGATAAGAGGCAAAGCATCCTTTTAGACTGCTACTGAACAGTTTCATAATTGATGTAAAAAGGGTTTCCCCAAAATAATAACAGTCATGACAGGTGTTATGAAGGTATGTCATAGGAATTTAGAAGAGAGGAGCAGTGCCATTATTTCATGACAAAGATACAGTGTAGATGTGTACAATGCAGTTTTAATAGAGTAGATAAAAGACAACTTCTATCTGGTGTTCTTGCTAAGAAAGAAATTGCTGCCTTGTACTTTCTGGGATTGTGTCAACATAATCAACAAGAAGTGGTTAAGGATAAATAAACTAAAACACAAATTTTTACTTCAAAAAGATTACCAGCATGACATTAGGAAATGCTTTTGTGTTATTAATTTAATACATATCATTTACTAAGCCTAATGTCATAGAAAAGAGTGTTTCCTAAGTATAGGAGATAATTCTGTGGGAATAAAAATTCCAACTGAAGGCACTTGCTGAGTTCCCTTGGCTAGAACCCCGTAATGAATATTCAGTCTCTGCAATACCATCATAAACAATCAGCTGTCCAAAATTCACTCAAGGCCAAGTTGGTAAAGATTCTTCAACTTTTACTTATTTCTAACAGAAGTGGATTGGCTTCAGGCACTAGATTATGTGTGGAATTTGCTGTGTCTATATGATCTCCAACAAATCTTACATTACCCAGAGGCATTATAGTAGCTACATCAGTCAAGCAAAGAAGCAGAACCAGTAGAGAATACACATGAAGGTATTTATTACAAGGAATTGGTTTGCATGATTGTGAGAGCTTGCTAGGCAAGTCTTACATCTGTAGAACAGGTTATCAGGAAGGATCAGCTTCTGCATGGGCTGAAGCTTCTATTTACAGGTGAGATTTATTCTTTCAGTAGGGAAGCCTGGGCCCTATTTATAAGGCCTTTCAACTTACTGAATCGGGCCCATTTAAATTATTCAGAATAATTTTCCTTAATTAAAGTCAACTGATAATGGACTTCAATCACATCTATAGAATATCTTTACGACAACATCTGGACTAATTAGTGTTTGGTTGGAAAACTGGGAATTGAAGCCTATACAAGTTGACACATCAAAAGGACTATCACATATAGATTATATAATATGTGTATCTGGTCTGATACACAAACCCTCAAATTCTGTAGGCAATTTCCTTAGGGTGAGACTTGAATTTTTACCATTGATAAATCCAGGTGCAATGGTACTTTTTCAGGCTGTGAAATTTGGGGTAATCCTTAGGCAACCTATTACTTCCCACCACCGGAAAATAGTATAGATGTTTTGACCCTAGTTTCTACTCATTCGAATAAGCTACTTCTCAAAACGCTTTGTGGACCATCTCCCTGTGATGAGGATGACAAATTCTCTTGGAGGGGATACAAAATTCACTCAGAACATTCCCAACAATCTCAAATAAGAAAGAAGTCAATAACTTTGCAAAGTGCTTCATAAAGAAATACTGTTGAGGTGCCTTGGCTAATTACTGAAAATGCTACATCTACCCCTGATAGCTCCAAGTACAGAAAGCGTTACTGCTGCAAACACTACAGCAGAGTAAGGTCTTCTGATCAAAACATGCTAACTATAATAAAGTTACTGAGCTTCATTGTTATGTGAATGATAAATATTATTGAGAATCTTACTATGTGCCGGGCACTATTCTAGGCTCTGGGGATGCATTAGTGAAAGAAAAAAAAAAATCAAGATTCCCTGCCCTTATGGAGCTTACATTCTAGCAATGTGGAGAGGCAGTTGCATAACATAAACAATAAATATTGTAATTTACAACAAGTTAGAATGTGATGTGTTGTGGGAAAAAAACTGATCAGGGTAAAGAGGTGCAATGTGACAGAGTCTGTAGCAATTTGAAATGAGGCAGGTCAAATTTGCCAAGGTAATATTTGAGCAAAAACTTGGAGGATTCAAGAAGTAAGTCACACAGCTATCTGGGGAAAGAGGGTTATAACCAAGGGAACTTACAGTGTGTTTGAGAAACAGTAAAAAGACTATAAGTCTCGAACAGAAAAAGCAAAGGAAGAGATGTAGGAATGAAATCAGAGGGAAAATAGGGGGCGAGATTGTGATGCCCTTTTAGGTGACTACATCTTTCATTCAGACATAAAGGAGGAGCCATTGGATAGTTTTGAGCACAGCAGTACTATGATCGGACTTATATTTTAATGACATCATTGAGGATGTTGTTTTGAAAGAATACTGTAAGGGAGCAAAATTGAAAATGGGAAAAGCAGTTCAAGCTACCACAATAACGCAAGTGAGTGATGATGGTGGATTACCAGGAAGATGGTGGTGGTGGAGGAGGAGATAAGTACGTGTATTCTGGTTACATTATAAAGGTAGTGGCAATATGATTTTGTATTGTCATCATATGATCATGAGATTGGTCACCTGGTGTCAGATGAACTCTAAATGTCTTTCAAATATATGTCGTCTTGTTGAATTTCCTTGTAAAAACTATGCTATATACTTTTGAAACCCCAATTTATTACTGTATACTTTTGCTGCCTGATATAGTCTGCAGATTAGAGACCATGTAAAGACTCTTTTATTGGATTTATTAAAGGGTTTGGACTGCATTTATAATAGCAGCTGCTTCTTTAATAATCTGTACTGTGTAGTGTTGAAGATTCATTGGTTCTTTGTTTTATTTCCCTCACCCTTGGATCATCATAAATATCAAAATTTTATTGTCTGAGGGGTACGGAGACCCAGTTTTACAAGATGAGAAGAGTTCTGAAGATGAATGGTGGTGAGGGTTGCACATCATGAATGTATTTGATACCACTGAACTGTACACTTAAAACTGGTTAACACGGTGAACTTTATGCTATGTGTATTTTACCACCATAAAAAAATTATAATTTTTAAAACTGAGGCCCAAGAAGCAAGGTGCTGATATAAAAATGCTTTAAAAGGGCTTGGGATCTTCCATTTAAGCATATGGTTTATGTATTTGTTCCACGAATTGAGGTCATATCCAATCCCTTACCAGTGATTCATGATGCTCAAGGCCCACAGGGCAGTATCCACTTTCCTCTATATTTTATTTTATTTTTCAACATCTCAAGCTCACTGCTAAGAATATATGCCTGATAACATTAAAATAAGCAAAATATGAATAGACTTTTAAGTCAAACAATGTTTTACTGATACTAAAAACCATTGGGGGCTAATTCCATTGTGAGTGAATGATGTATTTTCCTACAGAAATTTATAAAGCTTTAATATAATATGTTATTATTGTGAATGGTGAAATTTAGGATTGATTGGTAGAATGTATAATTTAATGATATTTCATGCCTGATAGCACCACTCCAAAAAGAAAGATACATGTATTTTTCTTTTATTTCGCATGTAATAGTGCTATTTTAAGTAGAAAATATCTTATGAACATATAATAATTAAGGCAAAAATATTCCTCAACCCACAATTCCTACTACCAGTTCCACCTTAATTTAGCTTAATTTTGCTTAATTTTAGAATTTCAATCTAATTCTAAATCATTACTATTACATTTTCCTGTCCCTTATTATTCTTTTCTGCTATTCTTCAGTTCTTGGCAACTTTTGGTATGCTATTTCTTCTAACCTGTTCAGCAATTTTCCCTGACCTAGTGAAATACATTTTTACAAGGACTTTGTGAACAATCTCAAACTTTGGCAAATGGTCAGAAAACTATCCAATTTTACTGTCCAAGAAGCAAGAAATGACTCTTAGTGCCTGCTACCAACTAGAATACCTTGAGAAATAAATGTCATTGGCAAGACATTACTAAGACATGCCACTTCTCTTCCTCATCGAAAATAGTATTAAAATAAATAAATTTGAAATAAGAAAGAAATTATCTGAGTAAATTTTATTTTTTCCCTGTTAAAGTCATCTCTATAGTAATGTATTGAGAAACATATCTAAATGTCATTCACCAGAGGGCACATTTTGAAGTTGTGGGACTCCTGGATTCTGCCCAGGTATTTTCCATATCTCAGGAGAGCAGCAGGTGCCTGTGGGTACCAAGTGAGGAATACATGGACCATGAGCAATGGAGGATTTCAAGCCAATGCAGTCAGAGGCCAAGAAGGAGAGAGATGTTACTAGGGGCTAGCTCTGACTTACAGAAGTCCCAAGGCAAGCACATAAATAAATTTTAAAGTGCTTATTTGCTTACAGATAGCATTTTAAGATATTTACAAAATTATGGTATAAAAGTGAAACACAACAATAATTAAGTTCCTGTATAGTTTCTTTAAGTGACATATTAAAAAGTCAACTCATATTTACTTTTTCAATGATTTTTCCTTTTCTTACCAAAAACAGGCAAGCACATAAATAAATTTTAAAGTGCTTATTTGCTTACAGATAGCATTTTAAGATATTTTAAGATATTTACAAAATTATGGTATAAAAGTGAAACACAACAATAATTAAGTTCCTATATAGTTTCTTTAAGTGACATATTAAAAAGTCAACTCATATTTACTTTTTCAATGATTTTTCCTTTTCTTACCAAAAACAGTCTCTGTATGTAGAAATTATTTTTGCAAAGAATTATGCAGTAAACTTATCCTCCATACAAATGTATAGGCTAATTATTATTTGGGTTTCTTCTGGTGTCCTTAAACCTTTGTTAAAAAAAATTTAATGATGTGTTTAAGAAAACTTCGTTAACGATGTTATTTAGAAGATTCACTCATACCAAAACCATAAATTTAACTTGTCTTAGCAAAGCAATAGATTTCTTTCTTCCACAGAAAATATTTTGTTATTATGGAAGAGATGCAGCAGTCAGGATCACAGAGGGGGCTCCTTCCTACATTAATGCCAGCTTGGTAACTTGGCAGGCAGCCTCGGCTAAGAAATACAACCGTCCTTCTGCCATTTGTTAAATCTGCATAATTAAGAGCCAATTATACATGGTATTGTTTTGTAGCAGTCTTCTCAGCTGGCTTTCCCTTACTGTGGTTTCATGCCAATTTCCCATTGTGATTACCAAAAAATACTTTGACCTTTTGTCATTCTAATGGGGAGGTTAAAAGGAAAAGTATATCTATCAGAATGATACATCATTATTAAAATCGGAAAATTATCTCATGAGGGAAATATATTTAAAGTATATTTTCATTAATTCCTTTGATGTACACAGTAAAAATGACTTAGAGTGACTTTAGGTGTTACTTACTAGTGTGTGTTGGGAAGGGAAGGGGTATGATGCTTATGCTCAGCCAACAGCTTTTGATTAAAAATATAAAGCTACTTGGGAAGTTTGGTATTACCAAGTGCTCTCAATTTTCCTTTTGTTTTAAGTATGTATTATGTGATCATTCCTTTAGTATTTCTCACTGATCATCCCGTCAATCCACACTATGATCACAGTGTGATCACAGGAGGTTTCTGAATGTAACAACAGTTTATCTGGACAACCAGTTGCATGACATATTAGACCAGTCAATCCCGTGAGAATTAGCAAGATGCTAAGTGTTAACTTTAAATTTCACAAATTTATATCTCACTACATTGACAATTAGAGTCAGACAGCAGTTCTCTCTACAAGCTGCTCCTGACAATGTTTCTGAAATGTTGATAGAATCTACAATATGCTCTGGGTTAATACCTAGCTTCTGCACAGTTCTACATGAAGACATTGGCAGACTTATGAGAAATTTATGAGCTAATAAACATTGGCTTCCAATGAAAATTTTTGAAAAAAAATAGGAATCCTCTATGTTAAAAAAGGATTTTTAAAGAAAGCTTCACTTAATTAGAATTGTCATTAAGATCTATTTCAATTAAGAGGTCTTATTTGCGAAAAAAAAAGTATGTCTGTTTGATATTCATGCTGCAACCTATATATGCTATTTTTTGAATTTTCAACAGGTGATGCACAGAGTAATATTGTGAACATTAATAAGTGAGTAACCACTTTTCATGGTATAATATGCAACAGTATTAAGTAACCTTAAATTCTTCATAGGATTCTGTAAAGATGGCCTTAAACTGATTTCTGCTGAAAAGTGGAATATTTTGCATCACATATGTCTAAAATTTGTACTAAAACCTAGCAGGAATGGGTTACTTCCTATCTCTTGAAATTCTTCTGTGTTTTTTTTTTTTTTTTCATATGATATAGAGTTGCTACAGTAAATCTAGCCTTTATATCCACTCAGACTTAAGTGCAGCAGGAAACAGCTTATTTTTCAGAAAATTTAGTGAAAGCATCATCATGCTTTGGCTTTGGTTGGTGACATACTCATCTGTGAGGTACTCAACTTTGGCCAGGGAATGCAAACCTGATGGCCAGACCTGAATCAGGTGCTCACCCCTAGACTCAGAGACATGAGAATCATTACAGTAAATAGGAGAAATGAATGTGGTACAAGCAATCAGGAGCTTTCTCAAATCACTTGAAGGACTTGACATAGATTGAATATAAAGGATATTTATTTGCAAGTTGGTGATCGATCTATAGTAAATTGCATAAAGTTAGTAGACTCAGTCACTTATACAAACTGTACCCTCTCAGCACCAGTCACTAAATGGTAGCTCTTTTCAAATGCTGGATCTGAATTTAAACATTTCTTATTAGACCAGTGTATCTAATGGATGCCTGTACTATTTTAGATAACTGGCAAAAGTAAAAGTGGCCTTTGATGCCTAAATTACTCAAGAACACAATTAAACCGGGGTAATAATGATTAAATGCAGATTCTCATATACAAACTACTAATGCTCCAATCTTCATTAGATAAGCCATACAATTTAGAATAATTTTAAGAATGACTGAAATGATTCCAGTGGTAATTTACCCTGGGAAATAAAGTTCATACCATTACATGTGATCCTTGCAGTGATCCCATGAGGTAAACTGAGAACATTTTTCTATTCAAGAGTAATCCAGGGATCATAGAAGCCAAGTGACTTACTAGGATTGTGTAGCTAAAAAGAGTTAGATTTTGGGCAATAAGCTACATCTTATGATGCTAAATCAAGTATTTTGCCAGTACCCTACTTTTTCCTTCACAATAATATCAATTTTAGTTAAGTAATGTGGGGAACATTATTTCTTCCAAAAATTTTTCTTATTTTAAATTCCAATTTAATCATGTGTTAATGTCTTATCTTCATTCCAAAGAAGTGAATGGCACATAATCTATATTTAATAACTATTTTTAAATAAAGGAATGTATGAAATTTTTAAAAATTGTGGTGACTACTTTCTGTGCAATCTCAACAACCAAAAACAACAAAGTAGAATACCAGAAAAATTGGTATTTGTAAGTAAATGTAGGCAGCAAAATCACATATTAAACACAATATAAACAGAGTGGAGCTGGTTCATGAATAAGCAGAATTATGCAATAAAATGGAGAGGCTATGGTAAAGATGACATCTGAAACCTGGTGAAAAGATGTTGTATATCATACAGTGTTGATAAAAGGTGTTTTATATCTTAAAATATTAAAGCTGATTCTTACTTCACATTTCAAGTGGTCCAAAAGTTATATAATTGCAAAGAAACAGTTAAATAGCCAGAAGAAATACATGAGAATGTTTAATAACTTGAAATACAGATTGCATTTCTGAGACAGAAAAAGAAAAAAAAAAACAGAAGTATTAAAGGAAGTTACGAAGATGTGTGACAATATAAGAAATAAAAATTTCTGCACAAAAACTAGCATTAAGAAAACACAAAGGACAAATTAGAAAATATTTGCAGCATATATTACAGAAAATGATAATACATGTGTTACATATTATATGTAAATATTATAATAATATATGATACCTTTTGGAAATATATAAATTAATACCTTTAAAAACCAAAAGTTCAACCGAAATGGAACATTTTACAACCTACATGAATAGACAGATCATAGGAAAACATGAAAAGTATTCAACTTTACTAATAATCAGCAAAATTACCTCAATGAGATCCCATTTTTCAATTATAATGTGACTAAAATTTTAGTGTTGCTAACAAGAGTGTTGATATAAAGCTCTCAAAGTCTTGGTAGAAATGTAAAAGGCATATACCTTTTCCTCTTTTGGAGATAAAACTATAAATATGCTCAGATATTTGCAAAAGTACTTATTACAAATATGTTTATCCTAGCTCTGTCTATTAACTGGAAATAAGTATTGGTTACAAAAACTGGTATATTCATATGAAGGACCACTGTAAAAATAAAGGAAATAAATAGATATGGAGCATAATCCACAAAGTACTGTTAAAAGATTAAAAGTTAAATTTAAATATTGTGCTAATATTCACTAACTGGCTTTAAAAAGTAAATGAGGAGTTGCAGGCAATTGGCAACAGCTATCATATCTGTAGCTATCTAGATTATTTGTTAATAATGTTTTATTTTTTAAAGTTTTATTGTATGCATGTATTATTTTTTCAACTAAGCAGAACTACTTTTTAAAACAAATTATTCGGGGGAGAAAATGGACTCATATTCCTTTTACTGTACTCTTAAAACTCTGGGCCAAGAACCTAGTTTACCCTTAGTTACATCCTAAACATTCCTTTGAATAATTCTAAAAGTGTGATAAGGAATCAATACTAGGTTTAAGTCGCTGATGGCACAAGCTACTTGGACTATATGCGTGTTTGATTTTTTTCCTTCCAATGCATCCTTAGACAGATCTCCAGCCTGAACTGAATCCTGCAAACAAGACCACATGGTCTCATTACTGAATGCCCACTTGGTTTCTAAACAAGGATCTGTAACTGGTGTGCCAGCTTCCACTACTCCGCTTCAGTTCCCACTGCTCATCAATAAACTATGATGTGCTACACAGAACCTTGTGCCTTGGGGCTGGGCTGTCAATGATGGTGGACGATAAAAAATTATATGTGTTCACCAAATCATTGCAGAGAAAGTGCAGGGATAAAGCTCAAAAAAGAATTTTCCCAGAGGACTATTCCTAATTTAAAAGCAGCAACAAAATAAAGAGAGAGAGAGAGGGAAAGTCCCACCTGTGAATATAAAAATATACACACAGTTAGTTTTACATGGTGGTAGTAAAAATGAATATTTTGGTTTCTACATGCAGTTTGCAGCATTTCCCCACTTCTTGAAGTTGAACAGCATATAGAAGTGGTGTGCTCTTTGAACAAATTCACAACCAGATGATGCTTTCCATCTCTAAGTATATGATCATGGTACTATTAGAACTTCTTAACTGTAAGACACTTAGAAAGTAAAGGAATCTATAGGTGTCCTAATCAATATCCTGTTTATCAAAAGCAATAGTTTAGTTTCCTTGTTAATCAAGGAAGTGGCATATAATTAGAAACTTGATTATACTTTATTACTTAGATATAGAAATAGTGTACTTTTTCACTTACAATTTTTAGTGTTAAATCTTCTCTATTCAGCTGTTATCCCTATGTTTTTCAGTCATCGTATTATTACATCTTTGATCCAGCTCATCTCCACTTAAAGTATTTCTCAAAAGGAAATTAGAAAATGTTTTCTGATTTGACAGATTAATTGACTACCCTATAATCAAATTGAATTGCTGCCAGATAGCTAAACTGTACTAAAGGAAAAATATGCAAAAAGTGAATAATTTTTCTTTATAATTAAGTAATTCCAATAGAATGCTATTTTATTTTATTTATTCAATAAGCACTAATTGGTCTCTTATTATGTAACAATGTGAAAAATAAAAGGGCTACTAGAATAAAGAGGTTTCTGTAGTTGCAGAGTTTGCTTTATAGTCAATGGATATTTACGTTACTCAGAACTATGATCCAATGTGTTATTTTTACAGTAGCTTTAGGTAGAGCATGTTTTGGATTCACTATGAAACAACAGTCCGTTGCACGTGGGGTTAGGAAAGCTAGTAACGTNACTAAAGGAAAAATATGCAAAAAGTGAATAATTTTTCTTTATAATTAAGTAATTCCAATAGAATGCTATTTTATTTTATTTATTCAATAAGCACTAATTGGTCTCTTATTATGTAACAATGTGAAAAATAAAAGGGCTACTAGAATAAAGAGGTTTCTGTAGTTGCAGAGTTTGCTTTATAGTCAATGGATATTTACGTTACTCAGAACTATGATCCAATGTGTTATTTTTACAGTAGCTTTAGGTAGAGCATGCTTTGGATTCACTATGAAACAACAGTCCGTTGCACGTGGGGTTAGGAAAGCTAGTAACGTTAAGCAGAGTTAGGCAGGGTAAATGGAATTCAGTCAGGGACAGAAGTTGAAAGGCATTTTAAGTGAAGTCTGAATAGCAAGGCTGAAGAATGGTAAGTAGTTATTGCTAGGTCAAAGGGAGTTTATGAGTCAGTGACTGTCTGGAAAGTTTGACTGTAGCTAGATGTAGGCCTTTCGCACCTAACTGAGAAGCTGCAAATTAATTTTGGAGACATTCAGAATTGTAAATTAAGAAGTGAATTACTTGGTGGGCACTTGTTAATTCTAAAAGCAGAGTCAACGATAGCTTATGGTAAGAGAGCTGGACTCAAGGTTGAAAATGAAGACGTGGCTTTATTCATGGCGGTAAAGTAAACCTTATTTTTGTAAGTCATTTTTATAAGTCAATTTGGTTAAGACCTGGGATTCTGGGTCAAGTTCTTACTCTGACATTTTCCATCTGTGCAAACTTGACTGTTTTCTAAACTCCTGAAGCCTTGTTTCTCTGGTTTTATTCATGGCGGTAAAGTAAACCTTATTTTTGTAAGTCATTTTTATAAGTCAATTTGGTTAAGACCTGGGATTCTGGGTCAAGTTCTGACTCTGACATTTTCCATCTGTGCAAACTTGACTGTTTTCTAAACTCCTGAAGCCTTGTTTCTTCACTCATAAAAAAGGAAATAACATCTGGACCTACCTTTTAGTGTACTGTTAGAAGTAATAAGGTAATACATGGAAAATGCTAGGCACAGTTCTTGCCATTTGTACTACATCCTCCACTGTGGCCGAGAAGAGAGACTGACCTTCCCTAGCATTGCTATTAATTGGGAAAGACAAAACAACTCCAGATAGGTATTTTCTGCCATTTTTGACAAAAATATTTGACTCACTAAAAACATTTAGGCAAAGAAAACAAGTCTTATCTTTGGAAAAAATTTCTTTTGTATACATTAATATGCCTGACTTTTAGTGTTTTTGTTTGTTTGTTTTATTTTTCTGGTGGCTGGCTGGTACAAGGATCGAATCCTGAACAAGATGTTACCAGCACCACACTCTAACAAACTGAGCTAACTAGCCAGTCCATTTGCTTTAATTCAAAGGAGTAGATACAATTGAATACAGGAACAATTACTTTACCTCTCAAATACCCCATCAACTTTGATACAGACTGCTTATCTTTCTCTCTACAAATAGTGTCCTATTTATTTTTCTTTGTAGAAGTGACTTAGCAAGCAATAAAGCAAGCTGAAAATAAAGTGGATCTTTTAAAATCTGCCTTATGCATTGTGCATAGTGACCTGGTGCCACTTGGTGTTTGAGACGTCAATGTAGTCTCCTATCTTTGTTTGTGAACCACATGCACCATTGGCAAAGGGAGTCAATGTGTTCTTTGAGAGGCACTCATGTGTATACCCACGCAGAGCTGTACTTAAGGCTATATTTTCACCCTTGCCTTTGGAGCAGCAGCTGTCACAGAATTCAGCCACAGAAAACGGGGAGGTGGTGATTATTTTATTCTTCTTACATACTTTTGTGCTAAATAAACTGATTGCAAATATCAATTGTTATAGGTAAAACACATTTCAGCCCTAACATAAATGTTCAAGGAATTTACTTTTAAAAGCTTACTTTTGAAAAGCTAAAAAGGATTTTATTTTCTGAATGTTATTCAGCCTAGTTACAGGACTGATAAGAAGTACGTTATTTTAAAACTTGACTTTTTCATTTTTTTTTAATTCAATGGAAATACCAGTAGCTAAAAAAAAAAAATAAAACTGCCTATAGAAAAGATGCCCCTGTGAATTAATGCTAAAACCAGAAAGAGGCTGATATCTACATCAAGGGAGAATATTTTAAGAATTCATGAATTTCCCTTTACTTATTCATTTGCAAAGGTTAAATGTGAGTTGTTTTATGCAATACTTTATGCTTTGATCAGTCTCAAGTGACTGTTGACTGATCTCATCTCTCTTATGTGAAATGCAACCCAGAAAAACAAAGGAAAAAAAAAAACTTTTATATAACTATGGTCAATTTGAAATATATGTATCTGAAATTGCTTTTGAGATGCAAAATACCATTTTACTTACTGGTGACCTTACTTGATCTCAAATGACCATCATCTGAGATGATGACACAGCATGATGGAACAAGCATTAAGAAAGATTATAAAGATTTTAATTCTAGTCCTGGGTTTGCCATTTTTGATTAGTATTACAGGTTGTAAAGCAATATTCATTCAAAAAATGTTTGATCTGAATCCACTATGTGCGGGCAAGCTTTAGATGCCAGGGAACAAAACAATGAAAGTCTCCATCTCATTGGTCTTAAATTTTAATAAGAGAAACAAAAACAAATTGCTCGAGTCAAGAAACTTCAGATGGTGATAAAGGCTGTGCAGACAGCCAAATAAGGAATAACTGGTGGGTGCTACTTAGAGTGGGTGTTTAGACAGCCTCTCTAAGGAGCAGTTATTTGATTATATCCTTGGATACATCACTGAACTTACTGAGACGGC
>NW_007730306.1:109065-112449 GCF_000696425.1 Galeopterus variegatus | reverse complement strand
ACCTAGCTCAGTATATTTAAGAAATTATTTAATATATAGTATTAAAAAGTAAATATGTAAAGAGCTATTAGAAATAAATCACCATACTATTAAGTAGACAAACACATTTTTAGAGGAAGAAGTGCATTTATTTGACAGATTGTTAATTCCTTTTGTCATTTTCTGTTATAAGCCTTTAGACCAATGCGTTTAATATCACATAATGGTCTCCCTTCTCTAATCTTGGTTACAAATGCGAGCTCTGGATTCAGAGAACAGAGATTGAAATCAAAGTGTTGCNAATCTTGGTTACAAATGCGAGCTCTGGATTCAGAGAACAGAGATTGAAATCAAAGTGTTGCAGATTATTATCTGTGCATCCTTGGGTAAGTTAACCTGTCTGTACAACAGTTAGAAGATTCCTTTAACTCCAACTTTTCAAAAGTTTTGCACTTAGTTAGAACTTGCATTCAAATTGCTCTGATACTCAAAATTAGTGTTAAATAAAAATTTTAATGTCGCTGTTGTCAAACTCTATGCTCCCTGATGACGACAGGGTATAATATGACTGAGCTTGATACAATGTGGTTCTGCTATGTGGAAGTATTGAACTCAAATTATACTTTTTCCTAAACTTGCTTTCCAAATCTGTATGATACGGACTACAAAATGTCCATCATCAACACCCCCCCATCCACTCCCAATGCACATACATCCATCCTCCACATGGCAGCCAAGCTAATACTTTTAAAACGTTAAATTGGATTGAGTCCCACCGGATGATATAGCATATCAACTGACCCTTGCCAGGCTTGAACCTATTCACTTTTCAAAATGGTCTATAGTTTTATTTTTTACATCTTTGAAAACACCCAAGTCTTTTCCAAGTCAGGGCCTATGTACATGTTGTGTCTTCTGCTGAAATATTTAGACAGTTGTCTCCTCATTCCCCAGATCTCAGCTTAAATATCACTGTCCCAGAAAAGGCTTTATTTCCTGATGCTACCCACACATCCCCAAATGCATTCCTTGTTTCATGACTATCTGTGTCTTGTTTGCTTCCAGCACAGTTTGCATTTTTTTTTTTTTTTTTTTCCTTTTGGTTTCTTATCAGATTCCTGTCCTCCCCNAGATGTGGGTTTCTGAATGTTCAGGATTCTGTTTCCTTCAGGATTGTATTCACTATATTGCTTAGCACAATGCCTAAAATATATTAGAAATTCAGTATTTTTATTTGGATTAGAAGGTATCAAGTCTATTAATTAAAATAAAAGTATAAATGTTTGCATCAATGTACTAGATAAAATAGTGATCTGAAGGAAAATTTTTAAAAGACTGAAATTTCAGATTATGGAAAGTTCTCCAGGAGTGATAGTCCAGGTTGGACTGTTTCATCATTTTTATATATGAGGGTACTTCAAAAAGTTCATGGAAAGATTCATATTATAGTTTAATTTTATTTTTCCATGAGCTTCTTGAAGTACCTTCATATTAATGGTAGAAAAAAGTGTATGGAATGCTTCTGACTTCCAGTCAAGATTTCAGAATAGATGGTCCCCAGCATCACTCTCTCCCACAAATCAACCAATTAACAACTATTAAAAAGCAGTGACAGCCAAGCTGGAACCACTAGAGCTCAGAGGAAGAGGAAGAGAGACCTATGGAGTTCATGAAAGCAGGAGAAGCCACGATGAGAGAAAAAAAGAACCACTCCCACCATTTCGAGCCCCAGCGATTTTAAGGCTGGCCCTGATGAGCTCACAGAGGAAGAGGTGGCAAAAGCTGCAGTTGTACCCTTCGGATGAATTTGCTTGAAGGCTGCAGGGGAGAAGAGAGCCTTGGTGACCTCCAGGCCAGCAGGACCAATAACAAGGTTCCTGTGGACCCACATAAGAGTTAGGAGCCACAGACAACTGTAAAAAGGAGCCACTCAGAGGCTGGTGAGTCATCACAAGTTGCATGACCCACCCCACGGGGAGTGTTTGGAGCCCAGGCGGTGGGGGAGATGGGCCCATTGGGGGAATACTGGGGCACAGCATGGACAGCTGATCTGCCCTCCAGCTAACACTGGCCCACTCAGTGGAGACTGGTCAGGAATATAGAACTGCAGGGGGTGGAGTCTGCGGAAAAGATTCAGGCCCAGACCAGAGTTTCCACACAACCCAGGTGTACCAGAACTCACAAGACCCAGAAGTACCTATAAAGTCAACCATTAAAACCTGAGCTGCACAAAAACCTTCCCCAGAGAATCAGCAGCAAAGCAGCAATTTAGCTCAACCACAGAGCTCAAGCACTGGTTCCTTTAGGAAGTTCCTCCATTTTAGAAGTAACCAAAGGACAATAAATTAGTTCCAGTGCAGAGTTTAAGTCGTGGGAACAGCAAATAATCCAACACAGAACTGAAAGAAAAAACAAAATACTCACATATCAGAGACAAAGTTTGATATTAACCAATAAAGGTCTAACACCACTAAGGAACACCTATAAAACCTAGAAAGACCAGAAGCCCCCCTGAACTCCCAAGCTCCCAAGTCAGGAAATGGGGAGTACCAAGGGCCACAGCCATGCCCCCCCAACAACCACCAGTTAACCACTAGAAGTGCCCCATGCTCTCCAGCCAGGTCAGTGGGGGGGCCCTCAGCCATGCCCCCTCCCGACATCCACAACCAATCCAGCAACAACCATCGAGCTGCCACAGGAAGTGCCCTGGGCTCCTGAGTTGGGGTGGTGCAGGGCCGAGGGCTTCAGGTCTAACCCCTCCGATATCTTTATCCAACCTAGCAATGACTGATCTGCTGCTGGAAGCCCCCTGGTCTCTCCTGCAGGAATGAGGGGTGTGCCATGGGCCTCGACCATGCCCCCTCCTTCCTCTTCCTCCCTCCCTATTTGTCTCCCCCTTTTCCTCTTCCCTTCCCCGCCCTGCAACAACATCTTAGAATGTAAAAACATAATTATGTTAATAAATAAATATTTTTTTAAAAAGGCATGTTTTTAAAAAATTGGTCAGTGATATTACAGAGAAAACTAAAAATATTGAAGTTCAGTATGATTTTCCCTACAAATCTATACTGCAGATTATCTAACTGGATAGACATTTTTCCCTCTACTATTTTTTTTTTTAGATATTTATAGAAAACTGAAAGGCTCCTTGCCTTTCTATATAGTATTTGAGGGAAGGATTTAGAATTCCTTAGTTTGAGTTACTGTCCTCCTATTTAAAATATATTTTTTTAGAGAAGTAGCAACATCTTTGTGTTATCTCTGGAGCAAAGTGTCCTCTTCAGGAGCTGGAGAACAACTATTGAAACCTCTAGAAGCTCCTAGTCTTCTCTGTCAGAGACCCGAGGTCAGTCATGGGCACAGGGTGTTCTGAGTGATGATGTAGGCTTCATCTATAACCACTGC
>NW_007730306.1:101449-108854 GCF_000696425.1 Galeopterus variegatus | reverse complement strand
GGGAAGGATTTAGAATTCCTTAGTTTGAGTTACTGTCCTCCTATTTAAAATATATTTTTTTTAGAGAAGTAGCAACATCTTTGAACACATCTTCTGGTCTCTGGAGCAAAGTGTCCTCTTCAGGAGCTGGAGGACAACTATTGAAACCTCTAGAAGCTCCTAGTCTTCTCTGTCAGAGACCCAAGGTCAGTCATGGGCACAGGGTGTTCTGAGTGATGATGTAGGCTTCATCTATAACCACTGCCTGATTAGTAAAACCAGCATCTTAGAGGCTTCTTCAATGTGTTAGGATCCTGACATTTTCAGAAAGAAATATTCCAAGACTATCATGTAAGAAAAACAATGACCTTTTGATTCCCTTTGATTCATTAAAAGAGGCTTTGGGCTATAAGGCCCATAATCATCAGTTAAGAAAAAGATGTGGAAATCATAGTTTATCTGTCCACCTGCAGCTTGACTCACTGAGTTGACCTCTGGATTCCACAGAAAGTTATTTGGAACACAGTCACCTCTAATGCATCTGCAGAATTGTTGTTTTTCTTTTCTTTTCTTTTTCTTCCCTGCTTGATAAATCTAATTAAAGTTCTTTATGAATAAGTGCCAAAGATGTCATGGAATATCAAGAATCTTATTACCCAAACAGAAAGAGATATAACCAAGGAACTAAACTAAAATTAACAAATATATGAGTACAGCCCTTACTTTTAAGCATGATACATACTCATTTAAGCTGCACATAATTTCCGTGAGTTAAGTATTATCATTCCCATTTTACAGATGAGGAAACTGAGGCTCAGAGAGGTTAAATAACTTGCCCAAAATAACATAGCTAGTAAGTGACAGAATTAGGATTTGAAGGGAGCAGGTTGACTCAAGAATTCTCTAAACCACTATACCAAATTAGAGAACAGAGTCTAATAAGAAAACCTTATTTGTTAATTTAAGAATTGATGTCAAAATTTATAATTTTTTTGTACATGCTTCATTGTTGGTTTGAACACTGAAGATAATCATGTTGAAGAAAATGGAAATTGGATTTCTTTCATTTTCTTTATTACTCCCAAATAACTTTCAAGTTTTTCTCTGGAATAACATTTGTTTTCTTAGAAACAAACAGTCTTGGGAATTATGTGGGCATGTACTACTAAAGACATTAAAATTTTTCTTCATATCTTCTCTTTGGAGTTATTTCTGTTAACCTATTGCCATGTCCTCTGGATGATAGAAGCTTTATTGTATGTAAATATCACCTTGAACACAAATATCAATATTATTTTCATTTCAAGGTTTATTCGTTTGTGCTATTTGTTTATTCATTTCACAAATAACTCATTTGTGTATCACTAAACACCATTTTTTGAACATCTGTCGAACAGTGCACTAAACACTGTCCTAGATGCTAGGAATAAAACAAAAAGAAAGAAAAGGTATGCAAGCTCTTATCTTATGAACCTCATATTTCTATGTAAGAAAATAGCACTCAGTATGTATTCAAATAAATATACAAAATGAGTTCAGATTATGAAAGATGCTAGAAAAAAATTACAAGAAAGATGTGAGAAAACTTAGCTGGGGACCAACGCTATCATCATTAGATGGAATTAGACAAAGGTGTTAGAGAAGAACTTTGTAGTGCAGCAACATTTCTGCTGAGACCTAAAGATGAGCTGGAGCCAGTTCAGCAGAGACAGTAGTGAGTTCCAGACAAAGAGAATGCTGTGTACAGAGGCAGCAATGAGCCTGGGTATTGTTTGAAGAGTAAGGCCAATGTTTGATTGTTGCTGTGACCAAAGTGACAGGTGCAAATTGTAGTTTAAGACAAAGATATGAAGGATGTTGCAGGCCATGATAAGGGATTTTCATTTTATTCTCAATATAATGGAAAGTCATTTAAAGTTATAAGCTGAGAAGCTACGTCCAATTTTTATTTTTAAGCAATCATTGTGGTTGCTCTCTGGAGAACAGATTATAGAGGAAGACCAGCAGAAAAGCAACTCATCTAGTTAGGAGGCTATTGCAGTGGTCAGGCGAGAGATGAGCAGTGATTGAGGGATGATCGATGGTGCCATTAAGAGAAGTAGTGACATATTTTGTTGATGGAACCAACAATACCTGGTGATTAAATGGATGTGTGGAATGTAGAAAACAGGGGCTGGAGCAGGGAATCAAGAATGACTCCGAAGTTTTGGGCTGGCAAGATGAGATAGAGGATGGTATTCTTCAGTGAGATTTGGCACATGTGTGTACTGGTGGTGAGCATGCAACTTGAGATTTCCTTTTAGGAGATATAAACTTGAGAGACCAATTAGGCATCAAAGTGTATAGAGCAAATATTTATGTGTGATTCTGTAGTTCCCTTTGAAACATAATATAAGTCCTTATAGTTTACTTTATCTTTGTTTAAAAGTTCTTATGAGCTTTTTAATGTTTAAGCATTAATTTGAGTGCATATGTCTCTGAATTGTCTAAATTCTCTAAAAATATCTTTTATAACTAAAGATAAATACTTAACTTTACCACTTATAATCATCATTTCTTGAATATTAAATATCAAAATACTCCTATATGTGTTTCCTACCTGCGATAATATTGTCTTTGAGATGTTATTATTGGCATTTATTACATGTAGTTGAAAACTCAACATAATAAGCTTGCCTGCAAAATTCAAAACACACAAGTAGACAAAGTGCTGCCTCACGTTCACTGTGTATCACATTGGAAAAAAAGGACTGGTATTCTGGTTTCCGGTTTAGCAGGTGAGGAGCTTTAGAAGTTGCCACTATGACCTAAAAACAAGTAAAAAGCTGAATAAATTAAAAAATCAACAGCACTTCTTAGATCCAACAGAGAAGTGAGGTCACAAGGCAAACTACTGACCCCAAACTGGAGAGACAGACAGGGAGATACAGAGAATCACAACTTTCCAGAGCAAAAACCTCTCAGAGAACCATTGCCTGGATAGGAAGATCTGAACTGTAATTGATGAATTGCTGGAGACTCAGTGTTCAAAACTCTGGGAGTTAAACACTCCAAGAGGACCCAGTGCTTGGGAGCCTCCACACTTTTATAAGTTTTGCCTCCAAGAGTTCTATGAGGTCCTCATTGTAGAATATCTCCCTTGTGCTTCCTGCAGGGGGAGGAGAAAAGGGACCATTTGAAATATGCCGGAGCATTCTGTTCTTCTTAACAAGGCCTGTGCTCAGGACAAACTCTTTCACTAGTGCATACCCTGCCTGGGTTTTATCAGAGCCTAATCAAACTGAAGGAAAGAAAATACCCAACTCCAGCCTCCTGTAGTTGTCCTATCCCACCTAAGGAAGGAAAAAAAAAATTGAGAAGCACTGGTGAAATTCACAACCCGGGGGTGCAGGTTTATTAAAAGTCTGAGAACTAATTGTAGGACTATAAAACACTTCTCCTCCCACACATCTTACCATCACACCACTAAAAGCTAAGTTACCTATGTCCTTTTCATCCAGTATGTCATGTCTGATTTTAACAAAAATTACAAGACATACTAAAAGGCAAAAAACACAGTTTGAATCGATTGAACCAGCATCAGAACCAGAATTCTGGTTCTGATATATGACATAAATGTTGGATTTATTAGACCAGGAATATAAAGCAACTATGATTAATATGCTAAGGACTCCAATGGAAAAAGTACAGATGAATAATATAAGCAGAAAAGTGAAAATGCTAAGAAGGTATCAAAAAGAAATATTTTAGATCAAAAACAGTTAGAGAAATGAAGAATGCCTTTGATGGGTTCATCAGTAGACTAGACATGGCTGAGGAAACACTCTCTGACCTTGAGGATATGACAGTAAAAACTTCCCAAACTGAAAAGCAGTAAGAAACACTACTGAAAAAAAAAGAAATAAAAGAACAGAATATCCAAGAACTGTGGGACAACTAAAAAAGTTATAATATTTGTGCAGTTGGGATACCAGAAGAAGAAAGAGTGAAATGTTGTACATCATAAATGAATACAATATTTATTTGTCACTTAAAAAATAAGAAAAAAGAAAGGAAGAGCACTGAAGAATGAATAAGTGAAGGCAAAGTTAAAATTTTTATTTTTGTTATTCTTAGTTGATCTGATTATCCAAAATAACAGCAGCCATGTATTTGATTATGTATGCTTATATACAAGTGAAATGAATGAAAGCATTAAAACAAGGAACAGGAGGGAGAAATTAGGACTATTTTATTATTATACAGTACTTGCACTATCTGTAAAGCAGTGTAGTGTTATTTGAAAGTGGAAATGGATATCATACATCACAAACTCTGGGCAACCACTAAAAAAGCCAAAAAATAAATAAATAAAATAAAATAAAAATAAAAGCGTAACTAATATGCTAAGAAAGAAGAGAAAATTGAATCATATAAAATGCTCTATTGAAACCACAAAATTATAACATCAAAAGACTATAATGCAAATATTAAATTCTAAAATACACTTTGAGCTTTTGTTTCACAATGGGATATTATAAATTTAAAGGAATTGATAACTAGCTTGCTTAAATTCTTGCTGCATAGTTTAAGTCTATAGTTTGTGAAACAAAAACTGGTATAGTTATCCAAAGGCAATGATGAACTGATAAATCATTAACAACAAGCACTTTCAGCCAAAGGCCTTGATTTATAGTATTTACTGATTTCAATGATGTAAATACACCATTGAGGATATCAAGCTGAGATATAAAACATAGTTGTTTTATACATGAATATGGAGTTGGGAACAGATTGTTGGGAACAATTGTTGGGTTCCCTATTGCTGGGAAATAATGGCTTTTATGCATCCAGTGTATGAGACTCCAGCATACCACTCTCTGAACATGTCTTTGATTTTATTGTTCTGAGCATTTTCATTCTAAAGTTATGTTCATACCATGTCTACATTTTAGTTATTGATGGTATCAATGTTATCTGGCTAATTTAGTTAACCATTTTTATCAGACAATATGTTAAGAATTCAGCATTTCAATGAATGCTTCATAGGAATGGGTATGAGTGTTAACCAATTTTTGTAGTATTATTTGGATTTCAACAACTTATTTTATTTAATGGTGATTTCAGACAGCTTCAGGGCTTAACAACTTACTCTATGTTTACAAATCCATTGGACGTGTACATGAATACTAACAAATAGACTATACATATACATATATATGTGTATATATATATATATACAATACAATACTATACAAATAGACTATACATATACATATATATATATATATATACACACACACATACATATATATATCCTAAAGTAGACTATAGAACTGAACTCAAACCAGCTTTGTGTATTTCTCACATGATGCCCAAGTCATTTTGTTTTATTTTGTTCTTCCCATGTCATGCTGTTTTAGGCATTGTTCCTGTTCCTAGGCTTATATCTTATTGCAAGTTTTTTCTTTTAATTTTTAAATAGTTATTTGTTACAATATTCATTCTCTACACAGTCTTGCAGTCTTTCCTTTCATTCTTACTGTGAATCCCCTTCCCCTTCGTCATACTCTTTGACCACATTTGTAACCTACACAGGTCTATTGTGCTTCCATTTCTTTCTTTGTCTTTCTTTTTGTAACGACACATAGCTTTCTGGATCTGGCCCAGAAGACCATCAAAGAAGAGGTAGGCTTCAAAGACTAATTATAGCAACTACTTAAATGAACAATAGTGATATGACAGAGGCAGACAAGGAAGGAGAAAGAGAAAGAAAAAAAGCTATTTCTGAAACCTCTGTGACCAACATTGTTGGCAAAGTTTAATATTCTATTTTCTTCCTAGTAAAAGTAGAGAGAGTCCTGAAGCTAACTGTAGGCTGTAGGCATGAAAAAATACATAATGTTTAAAAAAAAATGCTGGGGATTAAAACAGTTTTACCTAAAGCCCTTTTGAAATTCTCTTTTGAAATAATACAGACAGGGATAAATAAAAATCTGGATGCATCAATAACAAATGGAAAACAAATCCCATATTCAGTCTCACATTGGTTAAATGCTGTATAATAAAACTGAGAACCAAAAAGAATCAATAGAGTCATTAACTATCTCATCCACTGGGTATGATAAATGATAGATTAGCTTAAATGTGATCAAACTTTTTCCCCCACTCAAAGGAAAGCTCTTTTATATTCAAGGACCACTTAATTGAATGGTGCTGCTGATCTCTCTAACACCCAATTTCCTAAAGTCATTTGAAGGATGGGATTATTTAACTCAAATTCTTAGCAACTAATTTCAGCCCGGGACAACAGCTGTGTAAGGAATATATTTGCTTAGAGAATATCACCTGAATATTGGGTATTGTCTCTTCAGCTTCTTTGATCTCTTGAAAATGATTCATTTACTTAAAAGAAAACTCACCTGCTCCATTTTTGTTTCTTTTTAATAAAAAATGGCCATTTTCATAGGTAACAAATCTTGGCTTTTGCCAAACAGAAAATACCTTCTGAATTTTGTGATTGACAAAGTGTGTCTCTCAGGCAGGCATAACGGGAAATTCAAGATAGAGTAAATTCAGCCTTTAAACCATAGTTGAACCACTTATTATCTGTCGAATGCACTCAGTTTAAGTTGCTATTGGCCAGATGGTATGAAGTTACTCCCCCTAAAAACGAAGATATTAGAATTTAAACCCCAATTTGCAGTGCTATCTTTACTTGCTATTTGAAAAGTAAATTCTGAATATTTCTACTGTGCAACTATCTAGTTTTGATTAGGGATACTTTTATGCTGTTCTTCATGAATATGTAAACATTTACTTGCATTTCTTTCCAAAACCGATTCCTACATTTCTTTGTATATTTTAGAAATATCCATTACACTATGTTAACATGTAACTAAAGCAATTATTGAAAAAATATTTTCACCATTTCCTTCTGCCTAAAGTAACCTATCTTTCCCTGAATTCAAGGAAACTGGCCACTTCATTTCTTTTTCTCTTCTTAAATAATCAGAATCCACTAAGACCTATGTTAACTTTTTGAGATACTTTTTTAGATACATTTATTTCCTCAAATATTATTTTTTATTTTTTCAGTACTTTTCATATTTTCTGTTTTTAATTTTGATTGTAGTTCTTTAAAGTCGCATACATTTAATTATCTACTGCTCTGAATGGCAATGCAAAAAATAATAACAATAAAAAATTAATCTTAAAATTATATTTTCTGCTGATAAGAAATCTGTAGTCCAGGATACGCACGCACGTGTCTAAAAAATTAATCTTAAAATTATATTTTCTGCTGATAAGAAATCTGTAGTCCAGGATACGCACACACGTGTCTAGACACATGCATATATACACATACACATGTATATACTATGCATATATATATATATATATCTCCTGTGTTCCTATATCTGACACCCTTTATTTAGTTCTACAA
>NW_007730306.1:98951-100602 GCF_000696425.1 Galeopterus variegatus | reverse complement strand
TTTTAAAGCAGAGGATTTTATTGGCTTTTGAAATAAATGTTTATTATTTTATAAATAGAAATAGTCTATGAAATTTTCTCAGGACATTTATTTAACTATTTTTTCTTCAAAACGAATTTACCCATTTGAAATATTCTGAAAGGTTTAAAAGGTTAAGCACAGCACACCAACTATTATTTCTTACCAATTAAATAATCTCTAATCACATCATCTATAGTAGAATTATCCACATATCTTTATCACAGTCATTGTCCATTTTACTCAAACAACACTATGAAGGTGATCATTTTATTTTATTTTATTTTCTGTGCTCTATTTTATCACGATGTGAGGGAAATAATGCCAGTGTGACCTGAACTTTATCTCCCAAGCTGTCAGGGTTTATTGAATAAAAGGTTGTGGTTTAAATTCAGGACAATCCTCTGTCTGACCCCCATCAATAGTCTTTCAATCTCTTTCACAGAAATTGATCAGGTCAGTTAGACAACGGTTTTGTTTGTTTGTTTCTTAGTGAACGTTTATGACGGTAGTTTGATTATCTATTTATTAGTTGACATAAATTGTGTTATAAAACCTTAGAACAAGATTTTTCAAGTATGGAAAATATATTCATTTCAAATGACCACCTTTAGTTTTAATTCTACATTCCTTATAGCTTTTATGTTAAAAAAGTAAATAAATAACACTGTTTTTCAATAGGATAATTCCTTTTATACATATTTCTAGAATAAGAAATTTTCCTTCAACTTTCATTGATTTCATAAATCCAAAAGTTTGAGATTATATAAAATGTCTATTTTTGAAGAATACATTTTCTCTTATATTTGCTTTTATAGTGAATTATCGGAGGTTTTGTTAAATTCCTTGTCAATGTAATTTATCTTTATATCTTTTAACAACTGGTTGTTATAGCTTCACAATGACAAAACAAACCAACTTGATCATTTTTAGTAAATTGATATAATATCACATTTTTAAGGTATGTGAAAGTATGTACGTTATACAAAAGCAATAAGACTTTTTGTAGAATATGATTTTACGTAGGCAGTTTTATTCAGGCCTTAACTACAGTTATACCTAGCCTAGAACGCAAATCTTTTGGTTGGGTTATATGGTCCCAAACCTGCTTTATTTTACACTGTGTAACAATCTACAAAATATTAAATTTTTCTCTAAGAAGATAGTTATTCATGACAGCGATGTGACAAATTTCTGTTGTGTCATTTTATACTTAAATTATTTTTTATTTTGGCTTTTAGTTTGTCATTATCAATAGAAAAAGTGTGGCAAAAAGGTTATTCTGCATTTTCTTTGTTCTTAATATCAATTATGTACTTTTCCTTTTAATATAAGATGAAGAAGAATAAGATGATATTATTGAATGTTAAAAAGTCTAAAAAACTGATCAAACTAATTTCCATGTTTTTAAAGCACCTGTAAAACTGTAGGATTATTTATCTTTCTTGATCTCAGATTAAGTTCACATAGTATACTCCTTCCATCAAAATTTCATACACATATTTGAAGATAGGAAAGAAGGGAGAAAAGTAAGGAATGGAAGAAGAAAGACAAGCAGAAAGGGAGGGAGGGAGAAAAGGAAAGAAGGAAGGAAGGAAGGAAGGAAGGAAGGAAGGAAGGAAGGAAGGAAGGA
>NW_007730306.1:96537-98204 GCF_000696425.1 Galeopterus variegatus | reverse complement strand
GAAGGAAGGAAGGAAGGAAGGAAGGAAAGAAGGAAGGAGGGAGGGAGGGAGGGAAGGAAGGAAGGAAGGAGGGAAGTACTGAAGGAAGGAAGGAAAAATCCAGAGGAAGGGGAAGAGAGGGAACGGAAAAGGATTGAAGGGGAGAGGAAAGGAGGGAGAGGAACAAAAGAAAAAGAGCTGTCAGAGGTTTAACTTTAATCTAACCCTAATGCCATGGAAACATTTCTTCCATGTGAATACATGTGTGTCGTTTAATATCTGACTGGCTGCTTGTGAGACGCTCTGGAAAACAATTTGGTAATTCCTTAAAAAATTAAACATCAATTACCATCCGCCCCAGTGATGGTTCTCCTGGGCATTAATCCCATAGAAATAAAAGCTTATGTTTACATTAAAACCTGTATACAAATGCATATTGCAGATTTTTTTCATAATAGGCAAAAACTGGAAACAACCCAAACATACCTCAACAGGTCAATGGCTTAACAAACTATGGTACATTCACATCATGGAATACTTTGAATGAAAAGGAATGAACTCTTGAAGCATGCAACGACCTGTAAGAATCTTTAGAGAATTATGCTGAGTAAAAAAAGTCATTCTCAAAAAGTTATATACTGTATGATTTCATTCATAGAGCATTCTCAAAATGACAAATGTATAGGTATGGAGAAAAGATTAGTGGTTGCTGGGGGATAAGGAGGAGGTGCGAGGGAAGAAAGTGTGTGGGATTGTGACAGGGCAACCTGAAGGAGCCATTTAGTGATGGAAAGGCTCTTTATCTTGCTTGTATCAATGTCAATATCCTGTTCATGATAGTGTATTACAGTTTTGCAAGGTGTCACCACTGGAGAAAACTAGGTAAATGGTACCATAGGTCTTCCTGTATTATATATTACTTTGGCACATATTTTATTTTCTGTGTTTCCTCATTCACTATTATGTTTTATACCTATTTGTCTTTGCCAAAATTACATACAATTAGGGAGATTTCTTTTTACCTAGGAGCTATAGAATTATAGGTAAGCAAGCAATTTTACAGCCAGTGGAAGATTTATATTTTTTAGCAAGTTTGGTGACGAGGTTGTTAGGCTGTCAAATAATTTTTAGAATCTTATTTAAGCATTCAAATGCATATCCCAAAAGTTAAGTTTTAACATTAACATTAACAAATAGTTTAGTCTTATCCCAGAAAACCTAATAATAAAGGTACACATTCTTAGATGTTTGATTTATTTATATTAATTTACTATTAATGCAAGTCTGATCATCCATTTGTTGAACATAACTTGTCAATCTTAGGGTCATTTCTGACTCCTCCTATTATGGTTTTATGGTTTATGTTAAAGTCTTAAATTAAGCATTTTCAAATGCCAAATGTTGCAGATTACAAGTCATATTTTCCTCTGTTATTTTTCTGAGTTAAAAGTGATTGTTTATGATTTTCCCTATATTTCTCTAAGAATAAATAAGTAATTTTAACATTTATGATTTTTCTCTGAGTTAAAATTATGTTGTCATATGGTGAGAAACACATTGTATACATTTATTGAAATATAACTGTACCTTACAAATATGTACAGTCAATATGTTTCAATTAAAAAATAAATAAATAGTACTTATTTACTATTTCTATAATATTTTCCTAAAATTTCCATGCATAATTA
>NW_007730306.1:77707-95874 GCF_000696425.1 Galeopterus variegatus | reverse complement strand
CCAAGAGCATCGGTGCCCAGAAAATAAACTGTCCCTACTATCACTTGAATATGAATAATGATATAAGCAGCCTAATGCTTTTAAGGTATTTGAGGTAATTTGGGGTGTTTTTTGTTCAGTACTCTCCCTCACTCTGCAGGCACAATCCTTAAAAGTAGCTACTTTGGGGGCTGGCCTGTTAGCTCAGTTGGTCACATGTAAAAATAAGCATAAGAGTTATTATGAATTATAAAGTAGAGGCTGCAGAAGGAGGAAATTAATTGGTGCAACATCTTCAAATTAGAATATGTAGTTAGTTTTTGAAATGCATTTCTACTTATGATGCCATATTATGGAATGAATAAGCCATAGATCATCACATCTTTCTTCTGAGCCAAGCAGATAATCTCACCTAATAGAAAGTCACTTCTCACTTTGCTCCTCGAAGAATAATCTACTGAAGACTGCCTCCTACTGTGTTTTAAACTGTTAACTATCAGTAATGAGTGAACTTCATCATCAGCCAAGAGCATCGGTGCCCAGAAAATAAACTGTCCCTACTATCACTTGAATATGAATAATGAGATAAGCAGCCTAATGCTTTTAAGGTATTTGAAGTAATTTGGGGTGTTTTTTGTTCAGTACTCTCCCTCACTCTGCAGGCACAATCCTTAAAAGTAGCTACTTTGGGGGCTGGCCAGTTAGCTCAGTTGGTTAAAATGTGGTGCTGATAACACCAAGGTCCTGGGTTTGATCCCTGTACCGGCCAGCCGCCAAAAAAAAAAAAGCTACTTTTATTGTTTTCAGTTTCATGAATTTTCATTAACTTACAATAAGAATGTCTCTCTTGGAAAAACATTCGTAAGTGAAACACATCTCACTATAAAAGTACTTGTGACAAAAAGGCTGACAGATTTTCCCACTAAAAAACACCAGTGTAAGTCTGAGAATCAACAGAATATCAAAATAAGATGGAGAGGAAAATAACAACAAAACAGTATATATGTTATGTATAGTGTATGTAATTACAATGAACAGTTTATATGTAATTATGTATATATGTAATATATATGGGTGCAATTAACTAGACTGAATTGGCAAGGAAAGGGAATGCTGTTTTAAAATGCAGTTTGATGTTATAAACTGGAAATGTCCAATGGCTGTGAGCTAAGAAAACTGAAACAATAAAGGAAGGAAGAATCAAATGCAAGCTGATCTGATCCACAGTACCCTACCTGCCTGAATCTGCTTCAGTGAAAGGCATGTGGGCCATAAACATTGCTAGGAACAGCTGTCCTCTAAGAAGTGAGAGAGAGATGCAAAGAAAATATCAAATGAGAGTGTAAAAAAAAAAAAAAAAAAAAAGGAAAAAGTAACCACTGTTGCCTCTCTCACACTGAGGGGAAATCAGTGGAGGTGGATGAATGGGGTAACACAGGGTAACCCTCAACCACTCTCTCTGGTCCTCGATTGGACACAGCTAATCCCTGTGACCTTTAGGAAAGCTGAAGGCATAAAATGACCCCTGTAATCAAAAGCACAATTAGAATGAAGAGCGCAAAACCGTGACTGTGGTTAGAAAAGGCAGACAATGAAGAGACTCTAGAGGAAATTTGTCCCTTTAGCAGTTGAGTGAATGCAGCCTTAGAGATGCCCTTAATGGTTGCAGATAGATCTCAGCTGGGACACAGGACACTTGAGGGAGGGCAGGTGGGGAGGAACTGGCAGATATCACAGGACCTGGAGCTGAACTTGCCGATGCTTCAGACTTTCCCCACCTCCCTCCAAGGCACCAAGCATAGTTCCTATCCCTTTACAGGAAACAGTCAAAGAAGAGGGGCAGATGTTGAAACACCATAGGGCAAGGGGGAAAAACGTTTTCTGCTAACTGTGAAGAAATCTGTAATGGCAGTATCAAGTGTTGTTTCTTTCTTAAGAAATAAAATTCAGTGAATTCATCTTTGTCAGTGCAAAGCAACCAGGCAATTAGGCAAACTAAATTCTGCAGTTCAAGGAGTCAGCCATAAGGATGGCAAGCTGTCTGGATGGAAATACTTCCTGAATGATTCAGTGGGGTATTCCATGTAAATGGGTGCTGAGAAAACGTGATAATGAAGGCATGAGCAAACATGGCTAGACAAAAATGAAATATTCAAAATCCATTTTTCTCTTGATTTTTAACTGATACCTTATTCACTTTTTTCTCCTATATAAACTCCAAATCGGCACATTAAAATAGAAGTGTGTCTTTTCTCATTTCAGGAGGCAAATATGTAGGATTTTTTTTTTTTTTGGTTAAATATGATTAAATGATCCTTTTAAATTTGATTTCTAATTTGAATTAATTGTAATAATAGTTAACGTTTACTGACTTCTTACTAGGTACTCAGGACTGTCATAAGAGCTTTACAGATATTTGCTTATTTAATGCTCACCTTTCTGTGAAATAGATACTATTATTTGACATTTTATAGATGAAGAAACTGAGGCCAATAAATAAATAAATAAATAAATAAACTTGTTCAGAGTTACAGGGTTAGCTAATGGATCCTAACCATTATACTATATTGATTATTCTAAATAGATAATAATGTCTACTCAGCTGTAGTGATTCCAAGTGCCAAGTAAATAATTTGATATTTTGACTGAATTTAACAAATCATGTGGATTGTACTTCAATATCATTCAACATAGTAAGTACAGCAGTGATTGGAAACATACTTTATTAACATACTTGGGGGAAGTGGTAACAAATTTATATATCCTCTGATGAGAAAAGAATACTAGTTAAAGAATAAAATCTCAGTTTTTATTCAGAATCTCAGATTTGGCCACCATACCTTAAATCCAGATTTCTAATTCTACAAAAGAGAAATGACCCTATTTCTTCCTGATTCCCCATCATCATTTTAATGCTATGAAAGGAGTACAATATTAATTTAGATATTACTACTGTGCCATTTCTGCACCTTAAAGTGCAAGATGTATTTGTTCATACTACTTGGGCAGCTGGGACACCACCTGTTAACTAACTTCAAGCACCGTTTAATTAGCCAATGTTGAAGTTACCGTATGCTTTGACTGGAAGGGAGTGGAACAGTAGCAGATGCTAAGCACAATAAAAGAAAAACCTTTGAATACCAGGGCACAGTGGGTGGAGAGAACAACAAAAAAAGTCAACAGACGGCGAGAGCCAGAAATACTAGTAAAATGGACCGGAAATTAACTCTTACAGATAAAGTGCAAGGCAGCGAGTCTCTGCAGATTAAATTCCATCCCACTAAAGTATCTGTCACATCAGATGTTATTGAGGATTTGATTTGAGGATTTTGAATAAATGCAGAACTCAACTGGACAATTGGCTTAGTTTCTAATTATATAAAGGGATAGTCATCACTTATTATTTCCATGAAAACCTCCATGACTTTCTGAGACCAAACATTCAGGCATCAAGGAAAAAAAACATGTCATGTTGAAGCATAATTTTCCTGATTACTTTAAGAGCTCTACTTTGTCAGTGTTCCCACTAGAAGAGATCTGGAAAACAAATGGTTTTTAAATTATGAGCATTTCTCCATCAATAGAATGATTTCCAAACAGAAAGCACTCTATCTTGTTTGTCAAATTAAGTTGAATTTAAATGAATTAAAAGGCTTTTCCATGGCGTTCGTATTCTTCTGAGTCACAGACCTATCCATTAATGCATTTACTTTTCTAACATTTCAGTAGTATATTTTAGGTTAATAGAATTGTTATATATACATCTCTTTGCTATTGTTGTTTTTGCTTAAATGTGTGTTAGGTGTCTACTATTTAATCAGATTGCATCAGCCTGATATAGCTGGATGTACTGCAAATTAGCTCACACAAATCATACTTGAAAATGTGTGCGTAGTTATTCTACTGTTTTTTTTCAGAATTGTAGCATTTTTGGAAATTCAAAAATAGAATGTAACATTAGCCAACCAAATATTACTTCAAAATTGGTATTATATCACTTTAGTTTGAAGAGCAGCCTCTCAGAAAAAAAAAATGTGCTCCATTCAATCAAATCAGGATATACCTGTATTTATATCTATGTATCTATATTTTAAATTACTCAAATCAGAGAGAGTTTATAGAAGAAAATACAATTTACCTACCTAGCAATATTTAAATAACTTTCTTGTTTATTCATATTACAACTTCTTTCCATTTTGATTATTATCACTATTTATTACACTTTCCTTTATATCCAGTTTGTCAATCATCCCCTTTTAACATTCAAGAAGGAAAACTCTTACCAGTAAAACCCTCACCACAATTAAATTAAACAAGATTCTATTTCCTAAAGTATATATTTAGGGGGGTGGAAGAGGTGGAAAGATGTTCTTTTATCAGAGCTATTTACCGTAGTGCAGTTATGAATTAGATTTATTATGATTATAATATTTTAGATAGACAAGTATATAATATCCCAAATAAGAAAATAACTCATATTCATTAATTGAGAAAAGTTATCTCCATCTTAAACTCCTGACTCCAGCAGAACTATGTCCCAGTGTTCCTTCCAATCACTCAACAAAAACGTGTTGATTGCCCATTCTGATCTTAAGCACTGTGCTAGGGCTGGGCATCAGAAGATGAGTAAAATATTACCCTGTCTTAAACACCCTTAAGCTTATGCCAAAAGATACATCTCTGTTGTTGAAGAATAACAAAAAAAAAATTCTGTCGAAAAAATCTGAATTTATCTTGATTTGTTTAGTAAATAGTTCAATCCTCAAATTAACATATTTTTAATGTTGTAGGCAAAGCATAAGCTCTGCTACCCAATTTTAATACTATTTTGTTGTGTATTTCTTGCTTACACACAACCGACTACCTTATTAAATACTTTATTTTATTTTGACTATAAAAGGAGACAGTGAAGAAGCCCTGGTGATATGCTTAATGGAGCTCAGAAATAGATTTGTGAAATTATCCAATCTTATTGTTCAGTGACTGGAAAAGAATCACTAAGCTGGTGTCCTACTGGTTATGTGCTATTGAAATTCCATCTAGTTCCTCGAATTAGATTGATGAGTAAAGAGAGGCCATGGGGTATAGCAAAAAGAGGAGAGCATGGAGTCAGAAATCATTTGGAATCAAATTTCAAATCCATTATCTACTAATTGCATGACTGACACCAAAGAACTTCTCTGAGCTTTAGTTTCAGCATCTCAAAAACGGAAACATTAGTGAGAATCATGGTGATGATGATGATGATGATGATGGCTGTGATCATGACAGAACTGTAAAAATTATGTAAGAACATCTATGTACGTTTTAGATGATTTAAATTATATTACAAAAGCTAAAGCATTAAATAAATATCATTTGTGGTTGTAATTAGTGCAGTGATGATGATGATGGCTGTGATCATGACAGAACTGTAAAAATTATGTAAGAACATCTATGTACATTTTAGATGATTTAAATTATATTACAAAAGCTAAAGCATTAAATAAATACCATTTGTGGTTGTAATTAGTGCAGATTTTTACTTCTTTTCCTTCACATTCAATTCATTCAGTTACCTAGTCACCTAAACCAGAAAATGAGTGCAGATTTTTACTTCTTTTCCTTCACATTCAATTCATTCAGTTACCTAGTCACCTAAACCAGAAAATGAGAAAAAGCAGCAACATACATATATTTTGAGATCATTGTATGAAATCTGTTTTGTTGTTGTTGTTGTTTCTAATAAGACTACAATACTGGCATCTCAGGTCACAAGTTAAAATGATCTACTCTGTCGTTAAGATTATTTTAGTTTGGCCAAACAGCAATCCACTCCGAATTTTTTTTCCTCCTCAACAGTGCTGGTAGATAAAATTTTCAAATTTTGGAAGGACTATCCAGTCACTAAAAATTTTATTTGAATAAATATTTTATTTTAATTTTAACATTTTGGTTTATTTTATCTAAATATATTTTCTAGCAATCCTTACCCAGATGGATTATTATAATCATGGTTCTTCTATCTCCAAAAGAAACATAAGAGACCTTGAATTTTTTTTTATTAAAAGCAAACTTAGAGATGGTTTTAAGACAGTGTTTTCTGTTACCCTATTGCTTCTTCAAAAAAGGGGTTTATTCAATATTTAGTAGCACAGTTTTTAACTTGATATATATTATATTTAATGTTCTGTAGCATATAGATTTCTGCAAAAGTCATTCAGTCATATTGTAAGTAAACTTATTTGCTTAATTCTCTGAAATATTTTTAAATAGGTACTACCTAAAAGCCCCTATTGACTTTTTTCTTCCCATCTTTATAACACACTCGTATTTCTCCCCTTATTTCCAGTTCAGAAGAATGGGGCAAATAATAATGTACGTTCAACGATTATTTTAACCATACATGATTAAAGCAGAAGTTTGAATTTAAATTTAATTTTATCTTGAGAAATTGTGATGCAAATTTAAAGCTTCACAAATATAGTTTTTTGTACTTAATTTTGTAATTCATTGCCTAGGTTTCTAATTAAATGTTCTCAGTACTTCATTTAAAATACCCATTTCCTGCATTCCTCTTGATTAGTAGGGAAAAAAATCAATGAGAATTGATCCAATTTGTAGTACACAATTCTCATATTGATAGTAGTTTATATTCATTTGCTTTTCCCTAATCTTTTATTAATGGTCATCTTCAAAATGTCAATTAATGCCAAAGCTCTGCATAGTGATAATACAAATCTATAAAGAAACCAGCTTGACACTTTACAGTAGGAGAAAAGAAAGATGCTTTTATATTTAATGTATATTTACATAACTGAATAAGAAAGAAAAGATAAGGTTGAAACCTCAATGTTTTGAGCTGTGAATTGCAAACCCAATGTAAAAATTAAAAATAAATCAATAAAATCCTGAATTTAAACAACAGGCTTTTCTCTTAGGCCTCTAGATTCCCACAATATAACACTAGCTACCACGATATGATGAACAGTTTAAAGAAATAAAGGTTGAATGCTAGTACAAATATGAGTCTTTGCACCACAAAATTTTTAATTTTAATGCCATTTTAATCATATCACTAGTGAAAGAGAAACATTATTGAATGAATTTTTGCTGCACATTGTAGAGAAAGCCTTAGACCACTCAGTCTTTATTTACCATCCTTCAAACTTTTTTGAATGTTTTTCATAATTGATTAGTTGTTAATATGATACCATATTTGCATTAGCTCCTTCTCTCAAAATATTTTCTCCTCATTTGAATGTAAGTTAGAGATATTATGATATCTCACACATTAATTATTCCTCATGTGTTTCCTAAAAACTAAGGATATTATTTTTTCTGTAAACTTTAAGTTGAGTCTTATGTTAAGAATTGATTGGTCAAACATTGTTTGCAGGAAGGCTTCATACTGTATACTGTATCACACAGTTGTCTTCTCACTCTTAGTTACCCATTGTTGTTGATACTAAGTTTGATTATCCAGTTAAAGTGGTGACTGCCTGATCCATCTGTTGTAAAAGTATATTTTCCTCTTTGCAGTTAACAAATACCCTCTGGTGTGATAATTTGGCACTGTGAAATATGCTCTCCTCCAACCAGGTTGGGGAGATATTAGTCAAAGGATATAAAATTTCAGTTAGATAGAAAAAATAAGTTCAAGAGATCTATTGCACAACAAGGTGATTATAGTTAATAACAATGTATTGTAGTCTCAATAATCACTGAGAGTAGATTTTAAGTGTTCTCCCTACAAAAAGTAATGGATGTGTGAAGTAATGCATATGTTAATTAGCTGTATTGAGTCATTCCACAATGTATACATATTTCAAAACACTGTGTTGTATATGATACATATAGTTTGTACTTGCCAATTAAAAAATAATTAATTAATAAACCCAAACATTTAATGAATTGCCATATTTAAGAAGTTTCAAAGTTTCTTTGAAAACATAGTACTCATCCTGAAAGAAGATACAGGTTTTTATTCTCTTTTGTAGCTGTTGCTTTCTTTAAATCTGTGAAAGATTATTATTTGATGGCTCACTCATGCATTGTATATCTTTTATACTTTATACATGTGTGGATATATATATATATATCATACAAGTTTAAGTATGACATAAACTCCTCTCCCCCCAAGATAAATAAATAAACCCATGTAGCAAAATTTTTATGAATGATAAGCCTGTACCCCAGAGTTCAGGTTTAACTCCAGATACTAACATTTCCCCAACTTGTAAAACATTAAAAATACAGGAAAGGAATAGGTTAAAGGAGAAGCTGATGAGTTCAGTATTTAGTGAGAAAAGGTGTGAAGTTTCTTGAAATTCACATGAAGTTGATTTGGCAATAAACATAAGATTTGGCTGTCAGCAGAACATCTAATTGAAAAATGTAAAAGTTGCATCATCTAATGAGAAATAATTGAAGCCCTGAGTCTGGATGAAGATGTCTACAGAGAGCATGTGGAAAATAAGAAGATGAAGTCTGGAGTGCTACAAACCACAAGCATTTAAGGAGTTTCGAGAGGGAAACAGGCTGTCATACATGAGGCATTAGTTCCAGAAATCCCCACAGATTAGAATTTCTATCAATGGATAGAAAACCTAGAAAACAGATTTTTTAAAGCCAAACATAAAAGATAGGACTTAATTGTAAAATTGGAATTGGTTGCCTTGAATGACAAATGGCCTCTGGATTTACAGGAGTCTACAGATCTGCTGGAAGATTGTTGTGAGAGTCCATCTGGCGTATTTTCAATCCTGAATGTCTATGATATTATGATTCAAGACTTCTTGTTTATTTTAGAAACAACACTTTATATGTTATTATGGATACTGGGAAGACAGAAAGTACAATAGCATTTGAGTTCATTTATAGCACTTTTTTCCCTGAGTGTGTTACTGGTACAGAAAATGCAATTTATATATCTTCCAATTGGTTCAGACTAAGAGCCTGTCCTTTAAGTGAGATTTGAATTCTTGGTTACCGTCTCTTCATTAATTCATTTCTTATCTTAGGTCCAGTGTATAGTGGGTGTATAGATGACCTGACCCTTGGGAATTTATAGTCCAAAGGGAGTGGCAGACCCATAAAACCCAGCACCTCTAGTGCCAGTGAGTTTCTAGATATGGTGGCTTTTATCAATTGCAGCTGCACCTACTTCAATTCAGGACTGGATGGCCCTAAATTCAGACCTGGAGTACAAGAAGACCTCCTTTAAATAGTCAAACACAGAATAATCTCTTGTTTCATTATCTTCTAGCCCATGGCTTACATAATCAATACTATTTAACAAAAAATTTAAGTAAATATCTTTGAATTAATCCTTCAGTTCTTGTGCAGTGAGTCAAGTGGCTACTTCATGTTGTCATTATTTTTTGACAGGAAGGAGGAGAAAGAAAAAAAGATTAGTGAAGTTAGTAAAAATGGCACCTTTTATTATCTTTAGGTCTAACATACCAGTAATTAAAGGCAGTACTAAAGAGATAGAGTGTGCTTTATAGATATGTTAAGATTCATTGATTAATGCAAGGTCTGTTCTTTCCTGAGCCAGAGGCGGCCAGAAGCATGATGGGTGGGAATAGGGAAGCAAATTTATAAACAACTTAGGATAAGTTAGAAGCAGATGAACACTCTACTCTAAATATATTTAGAAATCTCATTTCAAATGACAGTTAACTAACTCTTCTCATCTTTGTTGCTTTTATAATAATATCCTCATTTCAGGCAGGGTCCAGTAACAAAGTGTGCACAAACCTTATCCCAAAAGTCTTATAATATTGTGTAGACAAACTGATTTAGTTCATGTCAAATATGAATGAATTCATGAATGCATGGATGGATGGATGACTTTTTTGTATTTTTAAGTGATTAGAAATGTCTACATAAATTTCTATTAAATCAACTATTCCTTCATAAATTAGAACTAGGACTTCCCTTGAAGGTCTACATTTATTACTAAAAATAATTAATCCATAAAATTAAAGTAACCCTAAACACATTGTATCTTTTAAAACATGATTGTGGTTAAGCAGGGGTGGTCCCCTTAAAAGCCTTTTAATACATTTGAACAAGCAACTTCTGTTTATCCTCCCACATCAACCTCTTTTATTGGTTAGTCTGCATGGGCAAGGTTATTTAGTTTGTGCAGAAGATTGTGCTAACACTGGCTGAAAATACACAAAAATGCCTGCTTTCCATACTCTCTAATTGATGGGACTCAAAACTTTGACCTAAACAACTTGTGCATACAGTAAGTGAACTGGCTGGAGGAGAAGAAAGTGGACACTTTCCCTGCTTTAATCCTTCCAGTGTCGATCGTAAGGATAAACATGACAGCAGGCATCACTGAAGAGGCAAGAATGAATAAATTGAGTGAGCATTTTTTTCCTTTTTGTCTGTACAGATCTGAACCATTTTTTTTTTTTTTTCCATTTTAGCCACATCAGGTTAATTACATGACTCTTGTAGGGAGGAGGAAAGGAAGCGAGATTAGAGTGGATAAACATGCAAAAACTACAAAGCAGACTCATATTAGCCTTTTTATCCCTTTTTAAAAATTTCTAAACCATCCTTAAATAGCTGTGTCTAGGAAAAAATGTGTTGACATATTTAAAAACTAGAGGAGACCCAAAATTAATGATCTCTGTGATGTTTGCAGAGGGGCATTACCTGCATGTTCTGGCTACTTCATAAGTGACTCACTTTCTTCCCCAAGTAAACAGCTGAGCCTCCTCACTGCTCAGACAGAGAAATCCTCCGTAGATGCTGTTTAAGGTGAATAAAGAGCCATCACAACTTGAAAGACCTACGACCCAATGTTATTCAATGTAGGAGGTACACACTTGGTTTTTATTGTGTCTGTGTCTGCTTATCAGCAGCGGAGCTACAGCCACTGATCATATTTATCTAACACACATAGATAAGACACGTAGGGTGATTGAGCATGAGAGAAATTTACTAGTGGTATCACTGGGCTTCTATGTATATGCACACACTGTGATATTAGATATTAGAACTTGATCTAGATATTAAAACTTGAGTGTTGTGCTTAGCTCCATCTCTAAAATTCTGCATAGGAAAATTAATGTGAAATTTGAAAAACATAAAAAAAAACATTTTGTGTTTGAGAAAAATAAGACTAGATGAATGAAAATGATTATATGAATGATTGTAAGATAGAATCTCAAGCAATTTGGAATGTTTAAAACTATTCAAACCAAAATATCCAAAGTTACATTTCATTTACTAATGCATTCATTCTGTTAATTTTGTCTCAGTCCTTTAAGATGACAAATTGTTGCCTTCTGAAAGATGCAATGTTGCACCACTTTCTTTGCTGTTTCCCAGAAAAAGTGACATTTTTATCATCCTCCCTGTTATTTGACAGGACCCTATTTTTCCCCACACCCTCCCTCCCTCCTATGAGGTACAGTCCCTTGAGTCTGTAATTGCCAGGAGATGAAGCGATGATGGGGAGTGATCACAGTCAATAGCTTTGATTAACAATAAGGTAGAAAATTAGCAATGCTAGCATTCAGCCACCCTGCCTCTGCCTCCTCCATATGCTCCCTCAGTCCGTGCTGGCGGCCTCACAGAGGGCAGTCTGAGCCTTTCACCAGCTTTGAAGTGCAGCAAAGGTGCAGGCAGAGCAGAGAACTGGGGAAATTAAGGAGAAGAAGTAGACATGTTGCCGAGACCTTCCCAGGGCTTAGTGTGCCGCAGGAGGGGCGAGGATGAAGTGTGCTGTGTGTTGTCCTTGTGTGTTTTCCTGTCACATGTGGATTTACTTGTATCTGGACATGCTGTGATCGAAATGGCAACTACTGTTACTACTATGACCCCATCAGCAGCTCTGGTGTTGTTTCCGACAGACCCTGAAGACCTAGAGAGGGAGAATGACAACGGGACGCCAATCCCCACCTCTGATAACGATGACAATTCGCTGGGCTATACAGGTAGAGTGTTTCTTTCCCAAATACAACTTCCTCCTAAAATGCCTCCACCACCATCAGTCATCAGCCACCTGTATAAAATGATCTAATCATCCCCGCTTCCAGCTAACAGCCACAACTGCTTGTTCTCATTTTCCAGACTTCATTCTGTAGCTGGGAGGGCATATTGCTAAAGTAAACACTTTGGGGAACAGAAATGTAACATGGGAACTGCATTCATTCTTGTTGTTTGTCTATTTTTAATATAAAAGAATGCTTATCAATCTAAAACTTTGATGCTGCTAGTATGTTTAGAAGGATGTTTTCTTAGAGATTTAATATTTGACTAAATTGCAATCAGAAAGAAAAGACTATCAGCAATAATTTAGTTTCAAACAAAATTATCTGTACTTTTTTTTGTTGCACTTGTAGTCTTATAAACAACAGAAGCAAACTCTTAAAGAGTGACGCAATTCATAATTGCCACCTTATCTCAGGATTGTGTTTGCATGATGTATTGTTATGTTATCCACCAACCACTTCTGAAATAAATGCATGTTCACCACCATAAAAGTAACAAATTGACTAATTGAATGTGTTGAAAATAATTCATATGTAAGTGTTTAAGAATGATCACCCTGGAAATATGTAAATGTTTCTTGCAGAATTTCTAAGGATAGTTTTAAATATAATTGCATAAATTGCACAGGTAACTTTGAAATAATTGGACTAAAACTTTAGATAAGGACAAAAAAATCACATAATCAGTTGAGTGAGAAAAAATGATATAATATTGGTCTTGTCGTAGCAGCAGCTATTTATTATGCCCTTTTCATGGGTCCTTATTAACACAGTTCTTATAGACTTTGCTAGGTTGTCGGCTGTGGATAGGTTCTGTGTGAGTGAGTTGGGGTAGTTGGAGTTAGACATAATGGAGACTTCTCCTGTATCATTAAAAAGGTGCAGATGACTGTCTTAAAAAGAGTAATCCAACAGATACATTTCACCTTGTTATAAAATCATAAATGGTAACTCTACATCAGTGTCATCGGCACTGTCTTCACAGCAATATTACTCTCAAATTTTATTCCTTGTGTACATAATTTTGGGTTTTAAACACATGCAATAAGTACTAAAATTAAGAACACATTTATAAACAACTTTAATACTTCTTATATTTATTTTACTTCTATGAAAAACTCATTCTCATTTTCCTCCCATCTTTCAACATAAGAATGGAGATTGAAAGACAACAATTCAAAGTTCATTGGGGTGAGATGGGAGGGAGTTTGTGTGATACTTTACCGGAAATTAGCCAGAAAAGAGTTGTAAATGGCAACGTTTAATACCATAAATAACAAAGAAGTTCATATTTATGATTGAAAGACAACAATTCAAAGTTCATTGGGGTGAGATGGGAGGGAGTTTGTGTGATACTTTTCCGGAAATTAGCCAGAAAAGAGTTGTAAATGGCAACGTTTAATACCATAAATAACAAAGAAGTTCATATTTATGAAAGGAGGAATCCAAGTTGGTATTCTTTCTCAGGGCTGTCCTCATTTGCCAGTGCATCTTAGATTTACTCCCTTGTGTTCAGCCAGTCTAAACCATTGTTTAGATAGACTAATAGAGTTCGCTCTTTGTCTTTTATAGATTTCCTGAAAATTATATATAACCAATGCGTAAATCATGTTGGAGTGTTGAATTGAGAAAATTTAAATAACAATGCATTTAAAACTAAATGTAGCATTTAACATTTTCTATTTTTTTCTATTCATTTTCCCCCTTGGGTTAATAAGTAGTCAGATTTCTGCTATTAAACATGTCATTAGGTGAACTAATATGAAGTAATAAATTTATAAAATTATCTCTGTATTCTACAAGGGAACTAATTAAAGCAATATAATTTAATGCAAAGTGATTGGAAGACAATCTTCTAAATAATCTTGTTTTGTTTAAACAATCTATTAGTAAGTTTATTCTGTATATTTTGTTTCAGTAAGTACTTGATTATTCAGAAACTTCTTTTCTGCTATGTGAATTAGCATGCATTTCTGTCTCTTTCATGTGCATGTTAACCATAATTTTACTCATTAAATCCTCCACTGGAAGTGATAAGAAAAATAAAGTAGAAAATAATTTTGGCTGCTTGATAACAATTATAAAGAAAGATTTCAATTGGCTCCAAAGTTTAAGTAATAGTTCAAAATAGTACTTGAAATTACGTACAGATTTTCTTTTCTTTTGTTTGCACATGTGCGTGTGTGTGAATTTCCTGTGCCAGGATCACAGATAATTGAGTTTGATAGAGTTTTTATATTACCAAAATTCAGATCAGAGGAAAGTGAGATGGCCTATTTGTTCAGGAACATTTTGCATATTTAATGTAAACTGTCTATAGTTTACCCCGACTAGAATTTAGTAACCCTGGATACAGCAGCAAGAATGTTGTAAGAAATAAAATATACATATTAAGCAACTTAGAGAATACACAAATCAATTGTGAAATGAATCATTAATATAAAGTTAGTTACAAGACAAATTTCCATGAAAGTTAACAAGCAGACATATAAGGTATTGTTTGTGGACTCTATATTTTTTGCAAAATATCTCAAAATGACTATGCCAATTGTGCATATAGAATGTTTACTTTTTTAGTAAGGTATTGTTTGTGGACTGTATATTTTTTGCAATATATATCAGAAGGATGATGCCACTTGTACATGTATGATGTTTACTTTTTTAGTACATATTACTTCAATTTATTGAGGTGATGTGAGAATTTCTCTTTCCTCTTAACATTTAGTGTATTTAAAAAAGAAAAAGAGTCTGTACAATTCTGAAACACATTTTTGGGGAAACATGAAACAGTCTCAGAAGATCACCATTTCACTAAAATTCACATTCACACAACCCAGATTTCCCTTTTTTCAAACATTAAAAAGAGTACTACTACCACTGCAAGCTAATTTGTCACTACAACACCTTCTCTAGTACTGAAACCATTTGTGACCTTCACTGTCAAATTGACCTATCCAACTGTAATCCATGGATCTCATATCGTACACATGAATTTACATTTTTATTAATAATCTAGTCAACAAATGACAATCTATTATAATAGTAATTGCTGCTTATGTCATATACTGTTCTTGTCTAAATTGTTTAAGTGATGTAGTTGAAAGACTCAAAAAAAAAATGGTAATACAGAGTTTCAGGGAAAAACTTGTATCTATTCCTTTGCTCCTTACCATCTTTAAATACAATACTATAAAGGCATGTAAGGTTTTTAAAATATTTCAGTCTCACTCTTACTAATCAATGAATGCAAAGCAATTTCTAAGGTGGCACTGTGGTATGTTTTTAAAGTGAACTGGTGCATTACTTACAGCAAAGTAGCTAATTTCCTGTTTAACCAAGCATATCATAAACATTGGGGGTTATTTAACAGTTCAACAGTGTATAGCCTCTGTTGCAAGAACAAGTTAGGATGAGGTTTTAAATCAGTACTTTATGGGGTTAGACACACATCCCAATGAAGTTGAATATGTAATGATCAATGATTTTTTTAAAGAAGGTTTCAAAAAGGGCACATTATTTATTGGCTGCTGGAAGTGCATATGCTGTTTTACAAATATGAAAAAAATTAAGTAACATGTGTAAGCATATTTAAATTTATGAAATATACATATAATTCTTGTATATTTCTGGAAGAAGCTTTATTCAAGAACATAAAACTTAAAGAGAATTTATTAATAAAACATTTAGGGAATAAGTTTTAGAAAACAGTAATTAGGAAAGATATCTAACTTCATCCATTTTTCTGAGTACCAAAAAATGTCTACAAGTTTGATTTGTAATGTCTAAAATATATCTTTTGTCCCTATTTCTGCGTACTAAACGTAAGATAATTTCCCCCATCTCCACAGGTCTGTTTTAAGGATTAGCCACCTATATTTACAGTAATATATTGGAAGAAAAACTAAATGCAAATTTTAAAAAACTGAAAAATTATTAGGGTTATGTCAGTGTATGTTCAAGTAAAATCTATCCATGGAATGTCAGAAATTTCAGAGTAATTTCAAATGGGGATATTGGGATCTTCTGTCCCTCTTGACTACCTTTAATTTTGGTTATAATTCTGTTCAGAAGAAAAAAAATATATATGCTCCCTTATATTTAAAAAAAAATCTTGACAAATTATGTCATATGTTCCTCCATATGAACAGAAATGGTAATCCCAAAACTATGTTTTGCCTCATGTTTTTGAATCGCAACCGGTAACTATGAATTAATGATGACATTTATTCTTCTGTGTCCCTACATTCTTAATTGTATAGCTTCACCATTAAAATAAATATATATGCTCCCTTATATTTAAAAAAAAATCTTGACAAATTATGTCATATGTTCCTCTATATGAACAGAAATGGTAATCCCAAAACTATGTTTTGCCTCATGTTTTTGAATCGCAACTGGTAACTATGAATTAATGATGACATTTATTCTTCTGTGTCCCTACATTCTTAATTGTATAGCTTCACCATTAAAGTCAAATAAAATTTTTTTTGGCATGTGTATTTTTAAATTTATATATTGATACTAATAACTAGCATTTATTATTACTTCATGTATGAAAGGCAGTTTTCGAAATACTTTACATGCAGTAACTCATTTCATCCTTATAACAACCCTCTCAAGAAGGTGCTATTATTGAGAGCAACAATGCCTGATGTCAGCTTCAATATTCTAGGTGAGAAATAGTCCAAAATTTATTGCACATTTCTAAGCTCACAGTGTCTTGAATTTTAGTGAGGTTTTGTCTATAAGCAACATTTGAGCATGTAGTTGGAAATTCAGCAGATCAGCCATGCTCCTTTAACAGAGCAGTACAGTTCAAGTGACCAATGTTTTAGGTTTGCTAATTCATATCTGAGGTTCATTATTATCATAATAATTAATGAACGTAATTTTAAAAAACCAAGTAGGACAAAAGCTTTAGACAAAAATAATCAGGGACCTACTTTACCACATCATCCTTGAATCCACTGGCCATAAACAACCTCTTTTCTTACTCTTTTAGATGTTTCTTTTGATAGTTTCCTTCATATTTTTAAATAATATGCTGTCACAAATACGTCTTGATTTGTCAGTTTTAGAAATTATCTAATAAATCTCTTTTCCATTCTCTCACTATCACATTCTTCACTAAATTAATAGTCACAGTTTACATTAGTATGACTAAGCAAATTGTCCTTAGGTGAGTCCACTGCAGAGTCAAGTAGAATACTGTAAGTACATTCCCTTCTTTGTAAGTGATGTTAATTTTCTGGAGTTAATAATTGCATTTTTTTAACTTTCTAAATGCTCAGTCATATCTTGTGTTCCATCAGTCTGAGATTTTCTCTGACCTCTCCTCCAAAAAATCCTCCATGTTTTTGTCCCAAACTGCTTTCTGTTTAGACCTGTGAATTTCTTACACGACTCTTTTATGATGAATATCTTATTTCCTAGATATTATTTGTTCCTCTTTCCTAGTTTATCCCCTTATTGACAGAAGCCTATCTTCCAGAAAGCACATCCTATTAAAAGGTTGAAAACATCAAAAACAATGAATTTTTACTAGGATGTGCTTTGTGATGGTTTGCCCATGGCTCCTTGTTTATTTGTTTTTCTTGGTTATGTTGGGCACTCAATGGGTACTTTCAAACTGGAGAATCATTTATTTCATTCATGGGAAATTTTCTTAATATTTTTTTCTAGTATTTTTTTTAAATCTCTATTTTCTCTGCTCACCTTTAGAATTGCTATGAGTTAGACAGTGGGTTAATCCATTAAGTTGCTTGTCTTTTCTTTCCTGATTTTGAATTCCTCATCATTTCCTTTCCAACTTCCTGGGAATCATCCTTTTTATTCATTGTCCACCAATACTTTTAGGAATTTTGTTTATCATATGTTAAACTTCTCAGAGCTCTTTCTTATTTTCTTATGTCCAACAAGCTTAAGTGAGACTCCCAGAAGAAGAGATTTCAGCTTGATTTTTCTGACTCAACTTCTGATTCTACTATACCTCTGTAACCTCCAAAATGTGGATATAGTATTAGAAATTTCAAAATTCATGAGCTTACAGGTGAGGAAACTGAGACTATTAAAGTTATCGTAATTTAAACAAGTTACTTAGCAAAAAAGACTTAACTAGAACCTGGTCTCCCAAATCCAATTTTGAGTTGTTTTTTTTTTTTTTTTTTTTTTTTTTTTTTTTTTTTTTTT
>NW_007730306.1:55485-76707 GCF_000696425.1 Galeopterus variegatus | reverse complement strand
ATTTTTTTTTTTTTTTTTTTTTTTTTTTTTTTTCTATTTTTTGACTTAAAATATCTCACCCTATTTCTGGAAAAAAAAAAAATCAAAATACAGGAAAAAAACCTGCAGAACAAAATAAAACTAACACTACATACTGGTGGTTACGTATTTTTAAGTATATTATATTTAGCTCTAGAAAATATACTAATTTACAAGTTCATATAAATTTCCTATCTCACTCTCTATGACATATCTGGGTAATCATGTATTCACTTACTTACACAAAATTTTACATGTTTAGTACCTACTCTGAGTAGAGCATTGTACTAGGTTCATGGGGGTAATTAAGATATAAAATCTATTAAGATCAAAACCATGAATTGCTTCTCTTTGGATCACTCTAGCTGGTGACTCTATCATTAGCTTGCTCTTTATAGGCTTGTGGATTAATTTATGCATAATATGAAATTAATAAACATTCCTTAAAATGATTAATTTAATTATCTCTACTTGCTATAGATCTGATTCAGGAATAAATCATCACCTTACCAATTTAACCAATGGGTAAGTCTTTCAATAGTTCAGGAAAAGACATACATATTTTTTCCAGCGCTATGATACTGTCAAATTTGTGATTTGTTTTGAGTGACCTCAATTATTAAGCAATTCTGCCAATTCTCTGAAAATATGAAAGCACACAAATGAGACAGAGATTAGTATAATGGGCTAAACTTATGCCTCATACTCCAAAAGTCATTCCCCTAGATTGAGATAAAAAGAAAAATGGTTTTGTTTTTATCATAATTGACAATACACAGTAGACACGCCTAACTCTGTCTTCCTGAAGCTTAAGGTACATGGACGCTTCAAGTGGATCTGAACATTAAAAAGCAAGTTAAGCTCTAATCAATGGAATTCTGACAAGAACAGTTTAAAGCAGTTTATCTTAAGTATTTTTTTTTTTTTTTTTGGTGACCGGTAAGGGGATCGCAACCCTTGGCTTGGTGTCGTCCGCACCACGCTCAGCCAGTGAGCACACCGGCCATCCCTATATAGGATCCGAACCCACGGCCTTGGCGCTCCCGACGCCGCTGTGCTCCCAGCGCCACACTCTCCTGAGTGAACCACGGGTCCGGCCCTTTAAAAAATTTTAAGTAAATTGTGTGTTGTCCTTACATTTATTAACACTAATTCTAATACCAGAGTTTTTCATGAGCACTTTGGAGATTTAAATCATTCCAAAACAGCATTTACCAAGTGTACAAGTATGTATTTATGCCAATATTTATATTTATATAATTAGTATTTGATGATGTTTTTAGTGTGACACCTAAACATTTTGAGTTTCTGTGGTAGGGGAAGGAAAAGCACTGTCTCTGACCTTAAATAAAATGGTAAAACCTTGATTTTGATAGGAAAATTGCATATAATTACTTCTGATGAATACACTTGATTTGAATTTTTGAAAGACTGCTTTCAATTTTTAAAATTATCTAAAAGTTACAAATTTTAGGGATGTGTAGATAAGTGAACATACTCAGGAACATAAAGTATGCAGGCATTCTTTAGGTTTGCTGATATCCTTAAGACAGAGCACTTATGCATATGAGGAATTCAGATGAAAAGTTTTATTAAAGAATTTTAAGGAAATTTTAAGAAAAAAAATGCTCAGGTTGTCACAACTACAATAAAGTGGCTGACTAATTATCTGGATAATTCAGTAAAAATCTTCATTTACCCAGCAATTTATGCAAGAAAATTAATATTTTAGCTGAACAGTTCGTCACTTAGAATGCAAAGGTCTGGCTCCAAGTGACTTTTTACAGATACTTACCAGGCTCAAAAGCCTTCTGAGCAACATATGTTAACAGCATGATCCTCACTTCCCAGTCAACATGCAGCCAAGGGTAGAATTTATTCTCTACACTTCTTTTTTTATTATTATTAATATTATTACTTTTTTACATTCTCTGATGTTGTGGTGGAGCAGTTGGGAAGGAGGGAGAGGGGAGAAGGGGAAGGAAAGTGATGGAAGAAGGAGGATGGAGGAGGGGTGGTATCGAGGCCTGTGGTACCCCCCTCATTCCTACAGGGGAGACCAAGGGGCTTCCAGTGGTGGCTTGGTCATTGCTGAGCTGTGTGCAGATGTCGTAGAGGTGTGGCAAAAGTCCGCACTTCCCACCACCCCAGCTCTGGAACCTGGGGCCATTCTTGCTGCAGCTTGGTGGTCATCACTGGGCTGGTTGTACATGTTGGAGGGACATGGCTGAGGCCCTCAGACCCCCACCGACCTGGTTTGGGAGAGCCTGGGGCACTTCCTATGGTGGCTCAGTGGTTGTCACCGGGCTGGTTGCAGGTGTCAGGGGCTGTGGCTGAGGCCCCTAGCCCTCCCCACTTTCTGGCTTGGTAGCCCAGGGGACTTCCAGTCCTTCTAGGTGTTATAGGTATTCTTAGGTGAAATGAGACCTTTACTAGTTAATGCCAAACTTTGTCTCTGGTTGTGGGTACTCTGTTTTTTCTTTCAGTTCTGTGTTGGATTATTTGCTGTTCCCACCATTTAAACTCTGCACTGGAACTAATCTGTTGTCCTTTGCTTATTACTAAAGTGGGGGAACTTCCTGTGGGGACCAGTACTTGAGCTCTGTGGTTGGGCTAAATTGCTGCTTTGCTGCTGTTTCTCTGGGGAAGGCTTTATGTGCAGCTCAGGTTTTAATGATTGACTTTATAGGTACTTCCAGCTCTTGTGAGAGCTGGCACATTTGAGCCTGAGTCTTTTCATAAAATTGCATCCCCTGAAGTTCTATATTCCTGACCAGTCTCCACTGTGTGGACTTGCACTGATTGAGGGGCAGATCAGCTGTCCTTGCTGTGTCCCAGTGTTCCCCCAGTGGGACCATCTCCCCCACTGCCTGCACTCCAAACACTTCCCATTGGAGGGGCTATGTGCTGGTCCCTTGCAATGACACACCAGCCTCCGAGTGGGTCTTTTTTTTAGTTCTTGTGGCTCCTTGCTCCTATGTGGGTCTATGGGAACCCTGTTAGTGGCCACCTACACCACTAACCTGGAGGCCACCAAGGCCCTTTTCTCCCCTGCCACCTCCAAGAAACTCCATCCAGAGGGCACAACTGTGGCTTTTGCCAGCTCCTGCTCTATGTCCTCAGCAGCTCCAGCCTGGAAGCAGCTGGGATTAGAAAAGTCAGAAAGGTTTTATCTTTCTCTCATCATGGCTTCTCCTGCCCTCATGCACTCTGTAGGTCTCTCCTTCTCTTCCCCTGAGCTCTAGCAGTCCCAGCTTGGCTATCACTGCTTTTTTGTAGTTGTAAATTGGTTGAATTGTGGGAGATAGTGATGCTGGGGACCGTCTATTCCTCCATCTTGACCAGAAGTCCTCTCTATACTTCTCTATATTCCTGCTGTGGTCCTATGCAAATCATCCTCCTGCTTGTTTGGTTTTAGTTTTCCAATTCATATAAAGGGAATCATATTGGCAGTTTGCTAATTTTTCTTGAATACTAAAGGAGAATTGGCTAACCCTTCCTGATCTCTAATTTTTAGAGAGACATTTAGGCAATGATAAATTTTTGTCCCTTCGTTAATTTCACTATAATTTTTTTCATAATTCATATACATTAGTCCAACTTTAGTTTATCACAAAAAGTTAATCCTAGGAGGGCTATGCAAGAGTTATATGCATTTGATATAAAACAAAACATTTCACTATTATTTTACATTGCTGCAAAGAAACTATTGAATCATTAGGTTATTCTGTGGTAACAAGCAAAAACAAAATTTCCATTGCAACACAATAGGAATTTCTCACTTAGGCTTCACATAGTCACTCACATCTCAAGACTAACTGATCTGCCTTCTTGATACAGACTACCATGATTACAGCAGCAAGAAGAACAATCATGAACTGGCTTTAAAAGTTTCTGCTTAGAAATAAATTCTACTCTTTTATTTATTTATTTATTTATTTATCTATTTATTTATTTATTTATTTTTATTGATACATAACTGTACATATCTGTGGGGCACAGTGTTGAATATCAATACCTGTATGCAATATGTGATGCTCAAATCAGGATAATTACTATATTTATCATTATGCAATGTAATGACTTTTTTGTGTCCCTTTACCAATTTCTCATCACTATTTTATTTATCCAAAGAAAGTTGCATTGACACACCTAACTTCAATGGAGTAGGAAAGTGCAATCAATCCTACTATGGCTTTGAAGGAGAGAGAGCTAGAAATACTTGGTGAACAATGCTGTCACTACTAGACTAACAATGTAAGAAACAGGAAATTTGCCTTTGGTTCAGAGCATGTACCATGTGAGTAAAGAATCTTAACCTCATAAGGCACCTAGATGGTGCAATAACTGAATATACTGAATATTCAGTTGGTTATTCAACTGTCATAGCAGCCTATATTCAATCTGTTCCTTCAATTCACTGCTAAAAAATATTTTTTTGTTCAAAAGTGGTGTTGTGCATGATAATGTGATGTAGAGCAAGGTATTTGATAAATGCACAGATGATGAGTCTGACAGAAGTATGGTGGGAAGGAAAGAGCATCTACTCCAGTGAAGACATAAATAACTTCTCCCTCCCTCATGATGAAAGGAGTTCAGTATGATTATCCAGACTGGCTGAGAGGATCCTGTGAGCTATTAGACCACATTGGTGGTTCAACATTACTTTGTGCTATGGGCAGACTGGCTCTCAGCAGTACTGGTTGGCCGTTCAGTTTTGTTGAAGGTAATAACATATCATTAAGCCCATACATAACCTGTTTCCTTGCTATCCTGGACACATTGTTCATGAGTTAATTGTGCAACTAGTGGGACGGTGGAGGAAGAAACTGAATGATATCTAATCGCCATTGCCACCTGTTTTCTAAAAGCCTCCTATGCAACACAAATTCACTTGTAAGTGTTCACCTGGGACACTAATACCCTCACAGGAGGGTACTTCAAAAAGTTCATGGAAAGATTAGTATTGTCTTTTAATTCCATTTTTCCATAAACTTTATAAAGTACCCTCATATTTTGAAGTTGTTTCAAAGGGCCTATCTCAAACCTCTTGTCCAGATTTCCTTGTTATGCATTCTGCAAATTTATTTCCTTCTAACACCCCAAACAACCATCCAACCCTTTAGCCACTATCCCTGAATCAATCTTGATCTATATCTGTAATCATCTCTCCTTCAAGGTAAAGTGAATGACCGGGTGTAGCACTCGAAGTTTTTCCCATAGTGAGGATTTACTTTCTCTATTGTCCTTCATGTCACTCTTGTATGGGCTGTCACGCAGAATCAGTACATTTCCAATCAATGCCAGCATGTCATGCAGAACTAAATGTATATTAGGCTCATTCCTGTGCCTCTCCCCACCCCCCAACTGGTTGTAGGAAATGCCTTAGGTAGTCATATGTCTGGATTACTGTGGGAGTGGTGGCAGTGTAGCAGGAATAAATGCACCATGAGTGAGAGCGACATGCGCATGGAACATTTTTATACTTTCAGCACCTGCTTGAACCTGATCTTGCTTTGCCTATGTCAGTTCTGTTTGATGAGGGCATGCTTCTGTGTACACCCAACTTATAATGTAAAGGATCAAACATCACCCAGCTAATGGTGGCTGCATAAATTGGGGGGAATTTGGGTTCCCATGATTTGAAATTCAATCACTCTTTGTCTCAAATTGCAAGACAGACGCTGAATTTCAAAAGGAAGTTAATTATTTTCTGAAAAGATCATTGCTTTCCTCTAAATCTGTAGGTGGTTTATGCTGTGATTCTACCATCAGAGCTTACCAGAAGCACCATATCATATTCCAACACTGAACAATTGGATTTCCTGAGGCATATGGCCCAAATAGCAGAACTGCTTTGCCCTATAGGCTGAATAAGTAGGACAGCCTTCTCTTGCTCTAGGTCACACTCAAAAGTGATATCATTATGGGTCAGTTAGTAAGTAGAAAGGAATAGCTCACCCAAATGTGGTATATGTTTTCTTCAAAATCCAAAGATAACCAATAGGGAGATGTATTTGCTGAAAAATGTGTGTCAAGGAGCAGCCACTTGTCTTTCATTTTAAAAATAATATCCTGACATGACTGGACCTCTCAAAATTTACAGAGATAGGTAGAATCCTAAGTATTTTGGGGTTTTATTTTCCACCCTTTGAAATGTTTATGACTTATAAAGATATGTAGAGTAACTGCCTTATTATTCACCAAGATCTATGAGGATGATTTCATCCATCTAGTGGACCAGGATGACGACTCGGGGATAGTGAGAGGATCAAAATCCCAAAAGAATAAAGACAGAGAGTTGAGGTAGTACTTAGATAAGACAGTGAATATGTACAACTGTACTTGTTAGGCAAAAGCAAAATTATCCTAGTATTGTTCATTTCCTTAAGAGAGAAGAAAGCATTTGCCAGAATAGTAGCTGCATTTCATGTACCAGAGTCACTGCTGACCTTCTCTAGTAAAGAGACAATACGTATCTGGAAGAGTCTTTAGCATTTAACTCTCCACCTGATTACATATGCAATAATTATTGTCATTCATCAAGACCTATCTCTTCTTTCCATAGATGGAAGACATCAGTTTAATGAGCCTAGGATTAGGATAAATAGCCACTGCATATGTTGTTTTTTATATTTGTACTTATTGTCTCATATTTTCACAGAGATATGGTATTTCATTTGAGTTTTTTTGTTTGTTTGTTTGTTATTTTATACACAGTGGTGATTCTAAGGACTTCCTACCATGAAAAAAAAAAATAATCCTTGCTCATCAGGTCAGTGAGACAATGTGTTATTCTGCCAATTGCTGATTCAATGACGTATCAAGAATTGACCAGATTGTCACAAGATGGATTTTTACCTGCAGATGTACTTAGGATAAAACTCTATCTGTTGACTGATGGAACACAGTAGTGTTGTCATCTCTAGGTATTAGCAATATCAAATTGTTTGTGTTTCCCTTTCTTCAAGTCAAACATCCTGATGAATGGTCTTTCAGGAAGTTCAGAAAGAAGAAAATTATAGTACCTATTTTTGATGTTATGATAACTTCTTTTCACAACTGCTGGCTTCTCCTTCCTTAATGGACTCCTCTGAGCCCCCATGCATTGGGTGAGGCTCATAATCTGTCAAGTGAGGGATGCACCTTGACTTTTCAACACATGAATCAAATCAAGTCTTTGTTCATCACACCTCAAATTTTTTAATTTAAAACTTTATTGGAGCTTGGTAACTTACAGCTATTTCAATCCTAGGGAGTTGTGATCTCTAAACTACACCAAAATATCCCTGGGAATCCACTGACTACTAAGCAAACCATGCTCATTTTGCTTCTGGTAGTTAACTGCCACCATTTGGCCTTGACCTCTCCATGACCCTATTGCCCACACTTAAATCAGTAACTAATTTCAGCAGCAGTGCTTCTTAACGTCATCCCTGCGCTACAAACACTGCAGTGCTTTCCAAGGATTCAGGAGCACTTCTCTGAAATATGAGAGGTCTTCAAAGAGTTCATGGAAAGATTCATATTATATTTTAATTCTATTTTTCCGCAAAGTGTTGAAGTACCCTTGCATAGTTCCAAATGCTCTGTTGAAGGGAATATCTTCTGGGCCCTTCCAGGAGGCAGAGTTGGAGGATGAGTAAGTATGTTGCAAAGGATAAATCCACTCCAGCATATGGATTCCTCTACATCAGCACCACCCAGTAGAAATATGATGCATGCCACATATGCATGCCACATGTGTAATTTTTAAATTTTCTAGTAGCCATATTTTAAAATAAGGTAAAAATAAATGGGTGAAATTGTTTTTAAAACATATTTTGTTTAACTAAATACAGCCATGATATTATTATTTACATATGTAATTAACATTAAAAATATTATTGAGATTTTTTACTTCACTAAAAAACATCTTGATTCAGACTAGCCAAGAGTCAAATGCTTGATAACCACATCAATTCCTCCTTCTCTCTCTATTATGTCAACAAATTCTGGCATCTAAACTTTATTTACTAAAAACATCATTTGAGGCTAAGTTTCAGTCAATACCAAGAACACAGCTAGAACCATTTCCAGCTATGCAAACTAGCCTTTGAATCCAGAATCTCTGTTAAATGCAGTCACGCTAATAAATTCAGCCACTTAAAAATTATTTTTCTTTTCTGGTCCAGAACATTTAGAATAATATCCCATAGAACTTCTCCAGGTTTTGTTGATATAAGTTAGCAAAATCTAGTAAGACTTTTTCTCCCTGGGTTGGGTATTGCAGCTGTGTCATGTTGAGAATTGAATCTAATCTTTGCTCTAGAGGCAATGGGGAGTGAAAAGTGGGGTGTAAGGCCTAGTAAGACTTTTTCTCCCTGGGTTGGGTATTGCAGCTGTGTCATGTTGAGAATTGAATCTGATCTTTGCTCTAGAGGCAATGGGGAGTGAAAAGTGGGGTGTAAGGCGAATGAGTATCTTTATCATGATAACTGTCTCGAAGTTAGGCAGGACCAAGAAAGGCAGGTCCAGCTTCATACGATGGTAAGAAAGGGCTCTTCCTGCTGGCAAGGGAGAATCAGTGGGATTTGGGAAGTCAGGTGCTCAGACTTATTTGAATCCATCCATGTAATTCCATTCCAGCTTTCAGGTTCTGGCACATTTCCCAATCAGTGCTCTAAACTTTTTCACACCAGAGGCCTGGATAAGCTGTAAAATCATTTTCTATTATAAGTCAGCAGCCCCAATCCAGCAATGCTGAGTCAGATTTTCAGATATGATGGCCCAATGGCTATAAGACAAAAGAGATTTTCTGTGCCCCTGACTGTGCCTCAGCCAAACATTTAAAATGTGGGTGCTTCATTTCTACAAATGATTGAGAGCAGTCAGAAGCATGTAGCCCACCCACATAGACCTTGTATTCTTTATTGATGTCATAATAGTCTCTTGCAGGAACAGTTGAGTCTGCTAAAGCCTTGCCTCAATTGACAGTTTATTACAGGTGAACACAGGTGATACATCATGGCACTGCTATGTCACTGTCAGTCTCTCATTTTCAAATTGCATTCAGATTTCATTCACTTTAAATCAAGTGGGTGAGTTATCAAATCCCAAATCCTCATCCTTGAGGTTCTGTGGCCAAAATCAAGAATTTGCAACATGGTGGATCTCTGTTTCCAAAACCTTTATCATAGAAGGTAGAGTTGAAGGAATTAGAAATTACTCTAGATATTTTAATAAAAAGGGATTTAATACAGTCAATTGGGTGCTTACAATATCACTGGAAGGAGAAGAAAAACCAGGCCTCCAAAAAGACCCGTAGAATAAGTCACCCCAAGTAGCCCACCAAAGAAGCAGTCATGTCTCACTTACTGAAGAAATTGGTTATTAAAATACAACATGGAACTGAAAATTCTTTAAGTTGGAGGCTTACAAGTCTGTCAATGAACTAGTAACTAATTTATTATTTCTGAAAGTTTAAAATGTACCCAATTCACATTCACAGTAATAATTTACGTCTAGCAGGCACATAGCACTGTTTATTTGACATCATCTCATATAATTCTCACAACAGCTTGGGGAGGTGGGTTTTATTATCTCCATTTTATACATGAGGCAAGTGAGTCAGAGAGAGATTAGAGCAGTTTTCCTGATTTGACACACTATCATGTCCAGGGAATCTAGCCTTTATTCTGTTGCTTCCCCTACCAAGGTAGGTGTTATCTGTAGTAAGCTTCATGTATTATTAATAACTGCAAAGTCAGCATGTGCATGTATAAGCTTTCAAATTACCACGGTTATCCAATTAACCCATAGTTACTTATATATAGCCTTTAGTGATGCTTTTCAGGAGCAGACTAATGAATTTCAGTATAAATGATTATACAAATGGGAAACAAAGGTCATGAAAAAAAATGGAACGCTTTGTAATAACTGTTACGTAAAGGGCTTTTTATTCCCCAAATCAATTTTAAAGATTGAAGTCTCAACAGTGAACTAGTCGATTTTAATTCCAGTGCTATTCAGTTGGTTCTAATAAAATTTTTAAAAACTAGTAATAATGATGTATCAATTTCTTAAACATAATGCTTTAAGTTTACAGATGAAATAAGAGAAACATACATATGTAGTAAAAGTATAAAACGTGCATTGAAATGATTTATAGCAATTTCTTATCTCTGGGAAAGTATTAGTAGAAAGAAAAGTATGAAAGAAAAGTATGAAAGAAAGCTATAGCAATATCCGTAATTATTTTTTTCTATTTAAAAAGAAGATGTAATACAAATGTGACAAGAACTTAATGATTATTTATGTGGAGTGTAAATGACTCTATTATATTTATGTAGTTTTCTGCATGTGTGAAATGTTTCATAACTTAAGATTAAAGAGTTTTAAAAAATTAACATTAATTCTTAAGAATTATTGCAGTTCTATGATTCCTTTATGTAATACAGCATACTTTGTATGTCATATAGTTTATGCTAGCATCTGCATTTTAAAAATGATATGTAATAGAACTTTGAAAAAGTACTTTAAATTGACATGGCTATGTTAAAACAAAACCAAAAGAAAAAGAAAAGAACTTTTGCTCAAGACCTAAATCTTATAAAATATGCTTTTGATGTGTTGGGATTTTAATGTCCATTCAGGTCAGACATGACCTCAGTTTTTAAAGATCTAGTCTAGAAACAAATGCCTGTAACCGATTTTTCTTTTCTAAAAACATGAAAGAGCCTTTATGATATACCTTAACATCAAGAATATGAGGAGCTGCATTAAATACTATGTCATTCAATTTTTCCTTCAAAATATATGCTGCATGTAGTTTTTATGAGTAAATATGCTTGTTTGTTATCTCTTTTCAAATGCAATTTAGATACTTTCGATTCAAAAAGAACTAGTAGAGGCACATGAAATCCTTTCACAAAGAACTGTACAGAGCTAAATTACCATTTCTAGAATAGGGGTTTGCCACAGAAATCCTCATTAGTGAAAATGTTCTGAAGGGAATCTGTCAGATTCTTCACCCTATAATTTAATCAAGACATTACTCAAGTAACCAGAGAATGGCCACCCTTATTCACCCCAGGTGTTGTGGACAGTTCCTTTTAGTTTTAAACTATTTCTCATGTACGTATTTCTATCTTAAGTTTCTACTAATGACAATAGTCATGAAAGGAGAAATTCAGAATCGTACTCAAGAATTAGATAATGGTTGTCTCTATCTTTAAGCTAAAAATGAAATAAAGAGAAGTTTCTGAAAACAAATTCTGTTATTACTGATTGCATAAGTAATGTACTCTCAGTACACGTAATTTAGAATTGTCATCTAATAAATGAACTGAAATTCAAATGAAGTATTAGTAAAAATGTGTTAACTTTGTAAAAGTAGTTGAATGAATGTTAGGATTCTTTTTTTTTTTTTTTTTTGTCTTTTGTCTTTTTCCGTGTCCGGCAACGGATCGCAACCCTCGGTGTTGCCCCCGTACCGGACCGGGGACCGGCAATGGGATTGCAACCCTCGGTGTTGCTCCCACGCCTCGCTCAGCCAGTGAGCGGGAACCGGTCTGTATGTGGGATCCGAACCCTCGGGCGGGAGCGCCGCCGCGCTTCCCAAGTGGCGCACTATCCAGTGCGCCACCGGGCTGGCCCCAGAATATTAGGATTCTATTATTGATGTATAAAAGTGACTTGTAGGTAAACATGTGAAATTCTGAGAAAAAGTTAAAATAAGACCACATTTCATTACAGAAGTGCATTGTTTACACAAGCAGCTATAACCTTTGTTGCTTCTGATGTCTTATATTAATTAGACATTTATATAGATTCATCTTGGAGTACTTTCTATGTATCTAAGCAGAAAAAAGATAGTTGTAAAAATCAATACCTTTTAAATCGATGTACAATATCCACTTAAATTTGTTTTACAGATAACTAGCAGAATCAAATAATTCAACTAAAAGCAAAATATTAGGGATTATTTAAATAGAATGTGAAATAAAAGGCCTATTGAGCATTGTTGATGCTGACCTAGTATTCTGATATATAGTAAGGAATCACTCAATTATTTTATCAGTAAAAGATTTACACTGCCTTTACATTAAGCACCTGTATTTTACTACAACTAACATAATTAGTTTTTTGTCAAGTTTGTGGGAAAATTTTATTCCTTGATTTAAAAATTAACTTAAGTTTTTATTTCATCAAACTATAATTTAAATAAGAAGTAATGTTTAAAACTACTCAGAGTGCTAGAAATATGTCAATTAATAGGCCTCCCTTACAAACAATCCAAGAATATCAACAAATTTCCAAAATTAGTTATATTAAGAGGTTAACTGCTTACATAAGTAATACACTCTCAATACAGGTCATTTAGAAAATAAAGGAAAAGTGTAAAATAAAATCATCAGCACCCAACATTTTAATATGCAAGCAGTCCTCATTACACACCTGTAACTAAGCCATCATGAGTAAACTCCAGTTAAAGAAAATTCACACACACACAAAGGCAAGTGCAAAATTTCATTGAAATTGAAAAAGTAATTAGGACTTGATTTTTAAAATGAATCTACAATTTACAAAAAGTAATTTATGCTACGTTTGATTAAATGTGCTCTGGATGTGCAACTATGCTTTAACTCTTACAGTGAGTCAAACATTAATTTTTAATACAATTTCTCCAATAAACCTTGTATGATAGCATAACATAAAATTTATCACTTCACATATGACACCGGACTTATAACAAAAAGGGCCTGTGTGTGAAAACTACCCAGTTGTTCTTTGTGCAGAACCCATCTTCTCATACTTAGGGATTTCCTCATCCTCAAACTTTAATTTGTTTAACTCTAAAAATTCTCCCCTGTCAATGTGTGTGTGAGAGAGAGAAAGAAAGACAGAGAGAGAGAAAGAGAGAAGCACTTCAACAACACTTTCATGAAAATCTCTTTTGCAAAATTCTGTGTCTATGGTAAGGTTTGCAATTTTACTTTACAAAAGATATGTATTGTGTTTGATTCAGATTATTGGATTAGCTGAGATGGATCTACAAAGACTGACTCAATGAGTGGGGATAGATGCTAGATCTAAGTGGGAAGGGATATTTCAGGGAAATATATTGATAACTGCTGACTTTGTTAGTGAATTTATTTCTGGTGTGACATTCACTCTCCTGTGCAAACTCACTACTTTGGGTACTCTGATAATGAATATGGGGATAATAATTACTTGCTATTTATCATTCTTGTGTTTTGGTATATACATATTATATTTTAACTCACATTTTTAATCTATGCATACTGTTTGCAACCTAATTTTTCTACTTTAAATATCATAAAGGTTTTAATAATGTCATTTGCCCCAGTACTTACCCAGCAGTAGACTAAAAATCGAATGTGGGTTTAGGATTTAACACTTGCTTAAGACTTTAGGTCTTTGCAAAATAATTCATTCTTAAGATAATGAATAAACTGAACACGGTCAGTTGTTAATGTAAAGTCATATAATACATGAGTAAAATGCAAATAAAAATTTGGTTACTTCTATAATTCAGAGGCTGTTGCATATTATCAAAAAAGCTTTTTCTGTCTTGTTTTCTGATGAAATGTCATATACTGATAGAAAAACTGTTTGAAGCAATTAAGGTTCATTAAAAATGTTGCTAATTTAATGAAATTCCTGAGAAAGTGGCATCACAATAATAAAAATGAGCTGCACTAGTAGATTCTAATAAAAAAAAAAAAAACGTGTAGCTTCATGTTTCCCAGAGGGAGCACATAAATGATAAATATGGTAAATCTCTGATTTGCAGGCTTTCAGAAACTTCTTAACTAGCAAAACAAAGATAATATCTTTCTATTCATATGGTGAATTTTTTTTATTTTTAAAGTAGAAATTTGCTTTTTTTTTAAAAAAAAAGAAATAATTGTTAGGACAGTATTTCTTTCAGCTACTCAAGTTTCTTTAATTTTAAACAAAGTACCCAGCTATGTGAATAACAGCTCTGTTGCCATATGAAATTTATTAGATTTTCCAGGATAACCAAGGATTTTCCACACATACACTACCTTACTTCAAATTCAACAGAAACTAAACATTTAGGAATTACAATACAAGCTAATATCTCTAGGGACCCGCAGCAACTGACAGGTACAATCCACTCGACAAAAATAAATGTTTCCCAGAGCCATATACACAGCAAGAACTCCTTAAATACCAATTGGTGGCCATACTCAACACTGTGCTGAAATTGGTTGACATCCTTCAGGCTAATGGTATGTAGCTTTGGGGTGTACTCTTTTCACTACATACATGTGACACAGGCTTTTTCCATGCACTTTCGTCTTTCTTCCACAATCTTTGTTTCCAAGTTGGAAAAACAATACATTACTATAAATATTTTAGCAATGTCAATATTAATATAAATTTAGAAAATATACTTCATTTCTCTTTTACAATTCACCATGGGCATGCAATTTCTGAGATAAAATTGGTATGTGAAATCCAGATTGGATCTGGGAATACATATCTTTTCACCCAGAAATTAACTAGACTTGCCAAGTTGCCAGCTTGCTCTCCAGAATGGCTGTACCACTGTACACTCTCACCAATACTTCACGAGGCTGTTAGCCTAACAGGTGTCCAACCATATTATATCACTTAATTTTCATTTCTCTTATCACTGGTAAATGGGAGTATCACTTTGAATGCAGTGATCTTTTGGAGTTCCTCTTCTGTAAATTGCCTGGTTATATAATTTGTTCTTCTTTCTCTTATAGTCATTGTCATCTTCCTATTGATTTTCAGGAAGTCTTCATTGATTTTACATATTGCAAACATCTTTTCCCTTTAGTGATTTGTCCGTTACCTTTCTCTATGGTGTGTTAAACAGAAGCCCGCATTCTCACGCAAATTACACCATCATTAGTCTTCCGTTTTTCTTTTGAATTAGTTACGAAGATAGTCTTCTACATTTTTTTTCTATTAACTTGATAGGTTTACCTTTTATATTTCAGTTTTTAATGAACCTTCAGCCACTTTTGCATGGTGTTTTATTTTTCTTTATGTGTCAGTTTCTCCACACCATTTACCCAAAATATCTGATCTTTTCCTATTGGTAACAATTTTTCATAGATCATATTCCCATATATGCACGGGTCTGCCTGTATACTCTCTGTTCTGTTACATTAATCTATGTGTCTGTTCCTGTGCCAATACCACACTATTTCCATAGATATGGCTTTGTAATAGTCCTTCAGATAAGGTAAGGTAACTGTATGGCAGTCTCTGTCAGTCTTTCCCTCCAGGAGCATGGATTGTATCTACATTAATTAAAATAATCTAATAATGTGACATTGAGCTAAGAAACTTCTCTATGCTCAGAATAATATTAATAGTACCTAATTCCTATGGCTGTGTGAGAATTAAAGAATGATAACATAGTCCTATCCCTGAACAAGTGACTGATGCATCTTAAGTATTTACTAAACAGTAACTCAATAAGAATCAATAATAAAAAAGAAAATAATCAGTAGGTGTTACACCAGGTGTCTACACTTTAATTGAACTTGTTAGAGAACAGAGATAATCTATACAACACTATAATTTCATGTCTATTTTACTGTAATAATATACAGTACAAATATCGGATTTATTTATCAATGAATAATTGAAAAATAAATTTTCAAGTGCTATTATATCATTATTTATTATTTCAGGAAATAGCCTAACATCATGTAAAGTGGTTTCTACTAATGTAGCTTCACAACTTGACCAGTTCTGGCTTGAAATACGTTTTTATTTTTGGACCTTAGGTTAAGGGAATCGCAACCCTTGGCTTGGTGTCGTCCTCACCAGCCATCCCTATATAGGATCCGAACCCGCGGCCTTGGGCGCTACCAGCGCCGCACTCTCCCGAGTGAGCCACGGGGCTGGCCCTTGAAATACATTTTTAATTGCCTGTTACATGATCTGTCAAGCACCATGACTGTGAAAGAGCTGAGAATTCCTCAATAAGAGAATCCAGAATTCTACAAAATTGTGAGGTCAAATCTCTACTATTTTCAACCTTCGTTTTAAACCAGTGATTCTTGACCTGGGTTAAATATCCAGGTCCTGCTCCCGACCAAATAAATCAGACTCCCTAGGGGTGTAGACCAAACACTCGTATTTTGTATTAAAGCCTTCACTGGATGATTCTAATGTGCTAGCAGAGTGGAAAAACACTGTATTAGCAATGAAACCTTCTCACATCATCTTAGGCTTCCAACCATTGTGAATCCCTGACCAAATATAATATTTGCTAAATTAAAATACAGTTTTATTTATTTGTGCCCTTTTTTGAATTTAACTAAATCTGAATATCACAGATCAAACCAATAAACGATTTGCTTTGATGACAGAAAAGTCAAAGAAAACCTGATTCTCACATTTATTAAATGTAATTTTTAATTATATAATTTTCATACATATGTCTGCATGTTTGAGTGTGTATGTATGTATGTGTATTCTTTCTTCTTGGACAAAGTCTTTTTTGAGAGACTTCAGATGTGGTAAAGGTGATAGAATTTAAATTTAATAATTCTAGATATCTCATGATTTTAGGAGAAATAATGAATGTGTAGTCTGAGTTCACTGTTTGCTTTTCAGTGCATATCAGTGGAAATGTATAAAGATGGAAGGGCATTAGCAAATCCATATGGCTGTTTGCTTGTGTAAACTGCTTACTCCACAAAAAAACATCCATTTGTTTTAACTAAGGTCAGCCTTCAGTTATTACAGTAATTGCACCTTTCAACTGGAGATAATGTGCTTGATTTCTCAAGGATGTGTGAACTCTGTCTCCTAGGAGTCACCAACCTGTCAATAGTGCAAAAATTGAGCTAAAACCAGAGTCTTAGTTCTAGTGATTAATGTTCTAGCAGCTCATTTCTGTTGGTGGGCATTAGTTTATATTCGCTTTTCAGGTATGTCCTATTTTCTTTTTATTATTTGGTATGCAATTAAAGTATGCATACTTAAACATAAAAGCTTAACATCGGTAAGTCGAACAAGCTGCATCTAGTATATGTGCATTATATACTAATATAATTAGATTTAATTTGGTTTGTTTGTTTTAAGTTGAATTCTGTCAAACATGTCTAATGGTTTCACTACATATCAAATAATTTGTTTGGCTGAATCTTTCACAATCTTCTTGTTTTGGAATCATGTTAGGACAATCTCTCTGATAATTTACTTTTGAGTTCTTCTGTAGTTTTAATATCAAATACATAAAAGGTTTTTATCCCAGGCCAGTAGAATTATACCTACCAATTTTACACACAGATATTGTTAACCATTCATAATTAGAAGAATCATAAAAAGCTCCTTGAAAGAAAACCTGAAAATAATACTCATCATAAATAATGAAAAACTTTAAATAATTTAACAAGAGCAAAATAGCACAAATAACTTTTATGGGCTTGTCTCTTTGGACATACACATCTGCTTTAGTAACTTTTGTTATATAATAAGTCCCAGGCAGAGTAAAGTTCTATCAAAGTGAAGCCAAAAAAAATTTGCTAAAGATCTTGCTAACTCCTTGTTTAAATTTCATTATTTTTTGTCAACCAACCATCACCACAAATTTATAACTGCCATATATTTAATAATTTGTTTCTCAATCTTCAAAGTGATAGAAATAAAAGTGATTCATGTAAATTGGCAAACAGGATGTTTGGAATATCTAGAGATTACTTCCTAGAAGGGCTAAATAACATCTTTGCCTGATCCACGTGTTTTACGGCTGCAATTTATGATGTTTAGTCATCTTGATTCCATTCTCATGACTGAAAATCTTAGAGATTTTCAGAGCTTCCTGCTGATGGTTTAAACTCTGGTTACATCACATAAGCACAACACTATGGTAAGGACCACAACCTTGTATCTGCAGTCTTTCAGGTAAAATGCTTTCTCTTAGCTGAGAATAGGTAAGTTTGAAAATAATTAAGAGAAGAACATTACCTATATTCCAAAATTGTCCACCGTTTACATCTGAAACATTTTTTGAATTAGTTTCATACACTACTGTAAGAATAGTACTCTCTTCTGAGGAGTAAATGTTGAGATATTATATATTTTGTATGTAATTATAATGCAAATTACAACACAAATGTGTATCTACATGTGTACGCAAAGATACTGATCAACATTAGTACCAAAAAAAAGGTTCGATAATGGTGTTGAAGTTAGGTAGGTCAAAGCTCTGACTATATCCCCGAGAGTATAATGAGGTCAGCTTCAATTAAATGCGGACTCTGTGAGCTGAGCATTATATTGGTTCACATGAAACTTGTTTTACAAAACTCATTTGTGCTTATTGACATTTTGCCCAATCATGCTTTAAAACTTAAATCCTAACACAACTATCTGTGTTTCCCTAAAATGTTTAGCTTCAAGCAAAAAAATGTTACCCAGCAATCCTACTAGATTGAATTCCCTAAATATATTTTCATGTTCATGCAGCATAGAAAATGTTGTGGAGATCTTTACCATTCTTGACATTACACTATTTACAGATATCCAACTTCAAAACACACACATGCTGAAGCTCTGTCTCTCCTTTCAGATTCTTGTGATTCTCAGATTAGCAAAGCCCTGCCAAGAGTAAAACCCTAAAGAATAACTGTGGGGATCAGAGCCTTAGGCAGAAGCAAGTGGGATAACATGAAGCTCCAGGACAAAATACAGTGAGGAACTCAGAGGCTCTGAGAGGCAGCCTCCAGGCAGGAGGCAGATTCATTATTAATTCAGCCAAAACTAATCATGCCCTTGTTCAGTAACTTCCTCAAATTATCTTTATATGGCATCATTTTTGTAAATTTAAAATTTTGTTTGCAGTGACTCACAACGACATAGGTATTGAATCACGAATTGCTAATATGGTTTGCACTGCCACCCATGGGATTTGGCAGAGCTCATTTGTTGCTACATTTGTTCCCAAACATGTCCTGGCCACCAAATTTGTCTTTTAACTCATGAATGTCATTAGGCCTCTGTCTTATGTGCTGTATTGATCTCAATTCTCCAAAGCGTTCTCAGGTGCCAGAGTAGCCATGTCTGTGTGTTTAAAAATGATTTCTGGTTTCCAATCACAGTAAAGCTGTTTCTTCCATTGCCCCCTAGAAGCCACTTTATTTATCTGCATAAAACACAAGCACCTTCAATATATATCTCTGACCATCTGCTAGATTGGCATGGTGCCTGATTACAAAAAAAGGATCACCCTCCCTCTTCTTTGCCATAGGTGCTAATAACCTTCAGTTTATCTAACCAACTTTCAAAATCCTGTATTATAGATTATCCTGGAAGAAATCTCTCTTCTTTTCAAGAACAAAACAGTGGTGCCTCTAACTTCTTTTCAAAGGGACCCATATGCTAATTAAGAGTTCAAATAGTCTTATCTTGAAGTCTGTCCTTTAAACTGTCCTTCTGCTTAAATCTAGGAAATGTATTTAGTATAGACCTTCCTGTGATACATAAGGATCTGATGAGCACAAAGACCCACAATCCATGCACATGGTTTCAAATGGATTTTTGAAGGCTTAGTGTGAACTTATTGTTTGTCACTTAACATAATTCCTTCAGCTTTCTGACCAAAAAGTCAGACTTAATTTAGATAGGATCATGTGAATTCATACTGTGATTCCTCTGAAGGATGTTTATTCATTGTTTGCAGTTTTTTATTAATTCCCATACTCTTGGGCCAGCTGTTTTGTCTTTAAACTCAGCCTCCTAAGTTGTTCATTCTTCTCTCCACACTGATGGAAGAATTAAAGAAAGAAAAAAAAAAAAAATAGACAATGTGGTTTCAGGAAAAAGTAATTAGATATGGATGAAACAGACCTCCATTTAAATTTATTACACTGCTAGCCAATGGATAACATTGGGAAAATTGCATAACTTCTCTATAAAAGTGGAAAATAACTCGCTCAAAAAGATAGTATGTGTGTTAACTGAAATCATATTTTTGAAGTAGTCAGTACAGTACCTGGAAGTTAATAGCTATTCAATAAATGTTAATGCAGATACATTGCCTTCAGATAAAAAAGAATGATGGTGTCCAAATGTCGGTGGTGTTGTTATTAGATTTGATTTTTTTATTCCCCTAACTGTAAATGCCCCTTAGAACAAGCAAAGCTGTGTAGTAGAGTGTAAATTTGGTCTTAGCCACACATTCATTTTCTTTTTAAGACTTTTTAATTTTGTGGTATTTCTTCCCCTACTTACCAAGATTTCATGCAGCAACCTAGCAGCCCATAATCTAGTATTGAATCTAGTTCACCTACCGTCAAATTTACTTGTCTCTTTCTAATTCATTCTCTGTCCTCTGCAGGGGGAGATTAAATAATATGTACAACTGAGTTATTTCTTCCTCTCACTACACTTGAAGCCCATTTTAAATGATCTTCAAAAGATCTTTTGGGAGTTAGAATAGTAATTGACTGTCAGGACAATGAATGGCCAATTGATATGTGTACAAACAAGTAAGGCAATATATGCAAATACATATTTGTCAAATTGCAGTCTGCTGACTCCCATTCCAGTATTATCTTATTTAAATTACAACACTTCACTATACAAACATGCTTATAATCTCTGATGACAAAAATCATCAATTCCCATTTTTAAATAATGGAAATATCTTCATCTTCTTCAAAAATAATTGCAATCTGGTCATCTATAAAAATCCAAAATTGTGGATTTTTTTTTTCCAAGCTAGAAACCAAGGCAGAATCTCAATTATACATTTTCAAACTTCTATCTTTTTTCTCCTTCTGGTTTCTTGTCTGAAATGGCCTTTACCTCCAAGACTTTCTCAGTGTCAACCTTCTCTGAGACTTAACCTGACTTGCTGTAAAAGAAGATCTTGTTTTGCTTTCTACTGGGCACTTAGGTACTTCTTTTTTATAGCACTTATCACATAATTGTTAATTTATTTATCTGTATCCTTCGTATTTCCTGGATTGTTTACACATCTGAGATAAGGTTAGGTCTTATTCATTTTTTGTGTGCACGATACGTAAGCACAGTGTTTGGTGCTGAGTGTTTCGTTTACTTAATTGAATTTAAAGCAAAAAAGTACAAATGTACTTTGAAAAGAGCAAACCAATTTAGATGCAGAAAAATGTGTTTCCTTAGTATTTGTAAAACAAGAGTATTTTTTTTTTTAATGTC
>NW_007730306.1:40204-55475 GCF_000696425.1 Galeopterus variegatus | reverse complement strand
AGTGAGCGGGAACCGGTCTGTATGTGGGATCCGAACCCTCGGGCGGGAGCGCCGCCGCGCTTCCCAAGTGGCGCACTATCCAGTGCGCCACCGGGCTGGCCCCAGAATATTAGGATTCTATTATTGATGTATAAAAGTGACTTGTAGGTAAACATGTGAAATTCTGAGAAAAAGTTAAAATAAGACCACATTTCATTACAGAAGTGCATTGTTTACACAAGCAGCTATAACCTTTGTTGCTTCTGATGTCTTATATTAATTAGACATTTATATAGATTCATCTTGGAGTACTTTCTATGTATCTAAGCAGAAAAAAGATAGTTGTAAAAATCAATACCTTTTAAATCGATGTACAATATCCACTTAAATTTGTTTTACAGATAACTAGCAGAATCAAATAATTCAACTAAAAGCAAAATATTAGGGATTATTTAAATAGAATGTGAAATAAAAGGCCTATTGAGCATTGTTGATGCTGACCTAGTATTCTGATATATAGTAAGGAATCACTCAATTATTTTATCAGTAAAAGATTTACACTGCCTTTACATTAAGCACCTGTATTTTACTACAACTAACATAATTAGTTTTTTGTCAAGTTTGTGGGAAAATTTTATTCCTTGATTTAAAAATTAACTTAAGTTTTTATTTCATCAAACTATAATTTAAATAAGAAGTAATGTTTAAAACTACTCAGAGTGCTAGAAATATGTCAATTAATAGGCCTCCCTTACAAACAATCCAAGAATATCAACAAATTTCCAAAATTAGTTATATTAAGAGGTTAACTGCTTACATAAGTAATACACTCTCAATACAGGTCATTTAGAAAATAAAGGAAAAGTGTAAAATAAAATCATCAGCACCCAACATTTTAATATGCAAGCAGTCCTCATTACACACCTGTAACTAAGCCATCATGAGTAAACTCCAGTTAAAGAAAATTCACACACACACAAAGGCAAGTGCAAAATTTCATTGAAATTGAAAAAGTAATTAGGACTTGATTTTTAAAATGAATCTACAATTTACAAAAAGTAATTTATGCTACGTTTGATTAAATGTGCTCTGGATGTGCAACTATGCTTTAACTCTTACAGTGAGTCAAACATTAATTTTTAATACAATTTCTCCAATAAACCTTGTATGATAGCATAACATAAAATTTATCACTTCACATATGACACCGGACTTATAACAAAAAGGGCCTGTGTGTGAAAACTACCCAGTTGTTCTTTGTGCAGAACCCATCTTCTCATACTTAGGGATTTCCTCATCCTCAAACTTTAATTTGTTTAACTCTAAAAATTCTCCCCTGTCAATGTGTGTGTGAGAGAGAGAAAGAAAGACAGAGAGAGAGAAAGAGAGAAGCACTTCAACAACACTTTCATGAAAATCTCTTTTGCAAAATTCTGTGTCTATGGTAAGGTTTGCAATTTTACTTTACAAAAGATATGTATTGTGTTTGATTCAGATTATTGGATTAGCTGAGATGGATCTACAAAGACTGACTCAATGAGTGGGGATAGATGCTAGATCTAAGTGGGAAGGGATATTTCAGGGAAATATATTGATAACTGCTGACTTTGTTAGTGAATTTATTTCTGGTGTGACATTCACTCTCCTGTGCAAACTCACTACTTTGGGTACTCTGATAATGAATATGGGGATAATAATTACTTGCTATTTATCATTCTTGTGTTTTGGTATATACATATTATATTTTAACTCACATTTTTAATCTATGCATACTGTTTGCAACCTAATTTTTCTACTTTAAATATCATAAAGGTTTTAATAATGTCATTTGCCCCAGTACTTACCCAGCAGTAGACTAAAAATCGAATGTGGGTTTAGGATTTAACACTTGCTTAAGACTTTAGGTCTTTGCAAAATAATTCATTCTTAAGATAATGAATAAACTGAACACGGTCAGTTGTTAATGTAAAGTCATATAATACATGAGTAAAATGCAAATAAAAATTTGGTTACTTCTATAATTCAGAGGCTGTTGCATATTATCAAAAAAGCTTTTTCTGTCTTGTTTTCTGATGAAATGTCATATACTGATAGAAAAACTGTTTGAAGCAATTAAGGTTCATTAAAAATGTTGCTAATTTAATGAAATTCCTGAGAAAGTGGCATCACAATAATAAAAATGAGCTGCACTAGTAGATTCTAATAAAAAAAAAAAAAACGTGTAGCTTCATGTTTCCCAGAGGGAGCACATAAATGATAAATATGGTAAATCTCTGATTTGCAGGCTTTCAGAAACTTCTTAACTAGCAAAACAAAGATAATATCTTTCTATTCATATGGTGAATTTTTTTTTATTTTTAAAGTAGAAATTTAGAAACTTCTTAACTAGCAAAACAAAGATAATATCTTTCTATTCATATGGTGAATTTTTTTTATTTTTAAAGTAGAAATTTGCTTTTTTTTTAAAAAAAAAGAAATAATTGTTAGGACAGTATTTCTTTCAGCTACTCAAGTTTCTTTAATTTTAAACAAAGTACCCAGCTATGTGAATAACAGCTCTGTTGCCATATGAAATTTATTAGATTTTCCAGGATAACCAAGGATTTTCCACACATACACTACCTTACTTCAAATTCAACAGAAACTAAACATTTAGGAATTACAATACAAGCTAATATCTCTAGGGACCCGCAGCAACTGACAGGTACAATCCACTCGACAAAAATAAATGTTTCCCAGAGCCATATACACAGCAAGAACTCCTTAAATACCAATTGGTGGCCATACTCAACACTGTGCTGAAATTGGTTGACATCCTTCAGGCTAATGGTATGTAGCTTTGGGGTGTACTCTTTTCACTACATACATGTGACACAGGCTTTTTCCATGCACTTTCGTCTTTCTTCCACAATCTTTGTTTCCAAGTTGGAAAAACAATACATTACTATAAATATTTTAGCAATGTCAATATTAATATAAATTTAGAAAATATACTTCATTTCTCTTTTACAATTCACCATGGGCATGCAATTTCTGAGATAAAATTGGTATGTGAAATCCAGATTGGATCTGGGAATACATATCTTTTCACCCAGAAATTAACTAGACTTGCCAAGTTGCCAGCTTGCTCTCCAGAATGGCTGTACCACTGTACACTCTCACCAATACTTCACGAGGCTGTTAGCCTAACAGGTGTCCAACCATATTATATCACTTAATTTTCATTTCTCTTATCACTGGTAAATGGGAGTATCACTTTGAATGCAGTGATCTTTTGGAGTTCCTCTTCTGTAAATTGCCTGGTTATATAATTTGTTCTTCTTTCTCTTATAGTCATTGTCATCTTCCTATTGATTTTCAGGAAGTCTTCATTGATTTTACATATTGCAAACATCTTTTCCCTTTAGTGATTTGTCCGTTACCTTTCTCTATGGTGTGTTAAACAGAAGCCCGCATTCTCACGCAAATTACACCATCATTAGTCTTCCGTTTTTCTTTTGAATTAGTTACGAAGATAGTCTTCTACATTTTTTTTCTATTAACTTGATAGGTTTACCTTTTATATTTCAGTTTTTAATGAACCTTCAGCCACTTTTGCATGGTGTTTTATTTTTCTTTATGTGTCAGTTTCTCCACACCATTTACCCAAAATATCTGATCTTTTCCTATTGGTAACAATTTTTCATAGATCATATTCCCATATATGCACGGGTCTGCCTGTATACTCTCTGTTCTGTTACATTAATCTATGTGTCTGTTCCTGTGCCAATACCACACTATTTCCATAGATATGGCTTTGTAATAGTCCTTCAGATAAGGTAAGGTAACTGTATGGCAGTCTCTGTCAGTCTTTCCCTCCAGGAGCATGGATTGTATCTACATTAATTAAAATAATCTAATAATGTGACATTGAGCTAAGAAACTTCTCTATGCTCAGAATAATATTAATAGTACCTAATTCCTATGGCTGTGTGAGAATTAAAGAATGATAACATAGTCCTATCCCTGAACAAGTGACTGATGCATCTTAAGTATTTAATAAACAGTAACTCAATAAGAATCAATAATAAAAAAGAAAATAATCAGAAATTAAAGAATGATAACATAGTCCTATCCCTGAACAAGTGACTGATGCATCTTAAGTATTTACTAAACAGTAACTCAATAAGAATCAATAATAAAAAAGAAAATAATCAGAAGGTGTTACACCAGGTGTCTACACTTTAATTGAACTTGTTAGAGAACAGAGATAATCTATACAACACTATAATTTCATGTCTATTTTACTGTAATAATATACAGTACAAATATCGGATTTATTTATCAATGAATAATTGAAAAATAAATTTTCAAGTGCTATTATATCATTATTTATTATTTCAGGAAATAGCCTAACATCATGTAAAGTGGTTTCTACTAATGTAGCTTCACAACTTGACCAGTTCTGGCTTGAAATACGTTTTTATTTTTGGACCTTAGGTTAAGGGAATCGCAACCCTTGGCTTGGTGTCGTCCTCACCAGCCATCCCTATATAGGATCCGAACCCGCGGCCTTGGGCGCTACCAGCGCCGCACTCTCCCGAGTGAGCCACGGGGCTGGCCCTTGAAATACATTTTTAATTGCCTGTTACATGATCTGTCAAACACCATGACTGTGAAAGAGCTGAGAATTCCTCAATAAGAGAATCCAGAATTCTACAAAATTGTGAGGTCAAATCTCTACTATTTTCAACCTTCGTTTTAAACCAGTGATTCTTGACCTGGGTTAAATATCCAGGTGAGTGAGCCACGGGGCTGGCCCTTGAAATACATTTTTAATTGCCTGTTACATGATCTGTCAAGCACCATGACTGTGAAAGAGCTGAGAATTCCTCAATAAGAGAATCCAGAATTCTACAAAATTGTGAGGTCAAATCTCTACTATTTTCAACCTTCTTTTTAAACGAGTGATTCTTGACCTGGGTTAAATATCCAGGACCTGCTCCCGACCAAATAAATCAGACTCCCTAGGGGTGTAGACCAAACACTCGTATTTTGTATTAAAGCCTTCACTGGATGATTCTAATGTGCTAGCAGAGTGGAAAAACACTGTATTAGCAATGAAACCTTCTCACATCATCTTAGGCTTCCAACCATTGTGAATCCCTGACCAAATATAATATTTGCTAAATTAAAATACAGTTTTATTTATTTGTGCCCTTTTTTGAATTTAACTAAATCTGAATATCACAGATCAAACCAATAAACGATTTGCTTTGATGACAGAAAAGTCAAAGAAAACCTGATTCTCACATTTATTAAATGTAATTTTTAATTATATAATTTTCATACATATGTCTGCATGTTTGAGTGTGTATGTATGTATGTGTATTCTTTCTTCTTGGACAAAGTCTTTTTTGAGAGACTTCAGATGTGGTAAAGGTGATAGAATTTAAATTTAATAATTCTAGATATCTCATGATTTTAGGAGAAATAATGAATGTGTAGTCTGAGTTCACTGTTTGCTTTTCAGTGCATATCAGTGGAAATGTATAAAGATGGAAGGGCATTAGCAAATCCATATGGCTGTTTGCTTGTGTAAACTGCTTACTCCACAAAAAAACATCCATTTGTTTTAACTAAGGTCAGCCTTCAGTTATTACAGTAATTGCACCTTTCAACTGGAGATAATGTGCTTGATTTCTCAAGGATGTGTGAACTCTGTCTCCTAGGAGTCACCAACCTGTCAATAGTGCAAAAATTGAGCTAAAACCAGAGTCTTAGTTCTAGTGATTAATGTTCTAGCAGCTCATTTCTGTTGGTGGGCATTAGTTTATATTCGCTTTTCAGGTATGTCCTATTTTCTTTTTATTATTTGGTATGCAATTAAAGTATGCATACTTAAACATAAAAGCTTAACATCGGTAAGTCGAACAAGCTGCATCTAGTATATGTGCATTATATACTAATATAATTAGATTTAATTTGGTTTGTTTGTTTTAAGTTGAATTCTGTCAAACATGTCTAATGGTTTCACTACATATCAAATAATTTGTTTGGCTGAATCTTTCACAATCTTCTTGTTTTGGAATCATGTTAGGACAATCTCTCTGATAATTTACTTTTGAGTTCTTCTGTAGTTTTAATATCAAATACATAAAAGGTTTTTATCCCAGGCCAGTAGAATTATACCTACCAATTTTACACACAGATATTGTTAACCATTCATAATTAGAAGAATCATAAAAAGCTCCTTGAAAGAAAACCTGAAAATAATACTCATCATAAATAATGAAAAACTTTAAATAATTTAACAAGAGCAAAATAGCACAAATAACTTTTATGGGCTTGTCTCTTTGGACATACACATCTGCTTTAGTAACTTTTGTTATATAATAAGTCCCAGGCAGAGTAAAGTTCTATCAAAGTGAAGCCAAAAAAAATTTGCTAAAGATCTTGCTAACTCCTTGTTTAAATTTCATTATTTTTTGTCAACCAACCATCACCACAAATTTATAACTGCCATATATTTAATAATTTGTTTCTCAATCTTCAAAGTGATAGAAATAAAAGTGATTCATGTAAATTGGCAAACAGGATGTTTGGAATATCTAGAGATTACTTCCTAGAAGGGCTAAATAACATCTTTGCCTGATCCACGTGTTTTACGGCTGCAATTTATGATGTTTAGTCATCTTGATTCCATTCTCATGACTGAAAATCTTAGAGATTTTCAGAGCTTCCTGCTGATGGTTTAAACTCTGGTTACATCACATAAGCACAACACTATGGTAAGGACCACAACCTTGTATCTGCAGTCTTTCAGGTAAAATGCTTTCTCTTAGCTGAGAATAGGTAAGTTTGAAAATAATTAAGAGAAGAACATTACCTATATTCCAAAATTGTCCACCGTTTACATCTGAAACATTTTTTGAATTAGTTTCATACACTACTGTAAGAATAGTACTCTCTTCTGAGGAGTAAATGTTGAGATATTATATATTTTGTATGTAATTATAATGCAAATTACAACACAAATGTGTATCTACATGTGTACGCAAAGATACTGATCAACATTAGTACCAAAAAAAAGGTTCGATAATGGTGTTGAAGTTAGGTAGGTCAAAGCTCTGACTATATCCCCGAGAGTATAATGAGGTCAGCTTCAATTAAATGCGGACTCTGTGAGCTGAGCATTATATTGGTTCACATGAAACTTGTTTTACAAAACTCATTTGTGCTTATTGACATTTTGCCCAATCATGCTTTAAAACTTAAATCCTAACACAACTATCTGTGTTTCCCTAAAATGTTTAGCTTCAAGCAAAAAAATGTTACCCAGCAATCCTACTAGATTGAATTCCCTAAATATATTTTCATGTTCATGCAGCATAGAAAATGTTGTGGAGATCTTTACCATTCTTGACATTACACTATTTACAGATATCCAACTTCAAAACACACACATGCTGAAGCTCTGTCTCTCCTTTCAGATTCTTGTGATTCTCAGATTAGCAAAGCCCTGCCAAGAGTAAAACCCTAAAGAATAACTGTGGGGATCAGAGCCTTAGGCAGAAGCAAGTGGGATAACATGAAGCTCCAGGACAAAATACAGTGAGGAACTCAGAGGCTCTGAGAGGCAGCCTCCAGGCAGGAGGCAGATTCATTATTAATTCAGCCAAAACTAATCATGCCCTTGTTCAGTAACTTCCTCAAATTATCTTTATATGGCATCATTTTTGTAAATTTAAAATTTTGTTTGCAGTGACTCACAACGACATAGGTATTGAATCACGAATTGCTAATATGGTTTGCACTGCCACCCATGGGATTTGGCAGAGCTCATTTGTTGCTACATTTGTTCCCAAACATGTCCTGGCCACCAAATTTGTCTTTTAACTCATGAATGTCATTAGGCCTCTGTCTTATGTGCTGTATTGATCTCAATTCTCCAAAGCGTTCTCAGGTGCCAGAGTAGCCATGTCTGTGTGTTTAAAAATGATTTCTGGTTTCCAATCACAGTAAAGCTGTTTCTTCCATTGCCCCCTAGAAGCCACTTTATTTATCTGCATAAAACACAAGCACCTTCAATATATATCTCTGACCATCTGCTAGATTGGCATGGTGCCTGATTACAAAAAAAGGATCACCCTCCCTCTTCTTTGCCATAGGTGCTAATAACCTTCAGTTTATCTAACCAGCTTTCAAAATCCTGTATTATAGATTATCCTGGAAGAAATCTCTCTTCTTTTCAAGAACAAAACAGTGGTGCCTCTAGAAAAAGGATCACCCTCCCTCTTCTTTGCCATAGGTGCTAATAACCTTCAGTTTATCTAACCAACTTTCAAAATCCTGTATTATAGATTATCCTGGAAGAAATCTCTCTTCTTTTCAAGAACAAAACAGTGGTGCCTCTAGCTTCTTTTCAAAGGGACCCATATGCTAATTAAGAGTTCAAATAGTCTTATCTTGAAGTCTGTCCTTTAAACTGTCCTTCTGCTTAAATCTAGGAAATGTATTTAGTATAGACCTTCCTGTGATACATAAGGATCTGATGAGCACAAAGACCCACAATCCATGCACATGGTTTCAAATGGATTTTTGAAGGCTTAGTGTGAACTTATTGTTTGTCACTTAACATAATTCCTTCAGCTTTCTGACCAAAAAGTCAGACTTAATTTAGATAGGATCATGTGAATTCATACTGTGATTCCTCTGAAGGATGTTTATTCATTGTTTGCAGTTTTTTATTAATTCCCATACTCTTGGGCCAGCTGTTTTGTCTTTAAACTCAGCCTCCTAAGTTGTTCATTCTTCTCTCCACACTGATGGAAGAATTAAAGAAAGAAAAAAAAAAAAAATAGACAATGTGGTTTCAGGAAAAAGTAATTAGATATGGATGAAACAGACCTCCATTTAAATTTATTACACTGCTAGCCAATGGATAACATTGGGAAAATTGCATAACTTCTCTATAAAAGTGGAAAATAACTCGCTCAAAAAGATAGTATGTGTGTTAACTGAAATCATATTTTTGAAGTAGTCAGTACAGTACCTGGAAGTTAATAGCTATTCAATAAATGTTAATGCAGATACATTGCCTTCAGATAAAAAAGAATGATGGTGTCCAAATGTCGGTGGTGTTGTTATTAGATTTGATTTTTTTATTCCCCTAACTGTAAATGCCCCTTAGAACAAGCAAAGCTGTGTAGTAGAGTGTAAATTTGGTCTTAGCCACACATTCATTTTCTTTTTAAGACTTTTTAATTTTGTGGTATTTCTTCCCCTACTTACCAAGATTTCATGCAGCAACCTAGCAGCCCATAATCTAGTATTGAATCTAGTTCACCTACCGTCAAATTTACTTGTCTCTTTCTAATTCATTCTCTGTCCTCTGCAGGGGGAGATTAAATAATATGTACAACTGAGTTATTTCTTCCTCTCACTACACTTGAAGCCCATTTTAAATGATCTTCAAAAGATCTTTTGGGAGTTAGAATAGTAATTGACTGTCAGGACAATGAATGGCCAATTGATATGTGTACAAACAAGTAAGGCAATATATGCAAATATATATTTGTCAAATTGCAGTCTGCTGACTCCCATTCCAGTATTATCTTATTTAAATTAAAACACTTCACTATACAAACATGCTTATAATCTCTGATGACAAAAATCATCAATTCCCATTTTTAAATAATGGAAATATCTTCATCTTCTTCAAAAATAATTGCAATCTGGTCATCTATAAAAATCCAAAATTGTGGATTTTTTTTTTCCAAGCTAGAAACCAAGGCAGAATCTCAATTATACATTTTCAAACTTCTATCTTTTTTCTCCTTCTGGTTTCTTGTCTGAAATGGCCTTTACCTCCAAGACTTTCTCAGTGTCAACCTTCTCTGAGACTTAACCTGACTTGCTGTAAAAGAAGATCTTGTTTTGCTTTCTACTGGGCACTTAGGTACTTCTTTTTTATAGCACTTATCACATAATTGTTAATTTATTTATCTGTATCCTTCGTATTTCCTGGATTGTTTACACATCTGAGATAAGGTTAGGTCTTATTCATTTTTTGTGTGCACGATACGTAAGCACAGTGTTTGGTGCTGAGTGTTTCGTTTACTTAATTGAATTTAAAGCTTTATTTATCTGTATCCTTCGTATTTCCTGGATTGTTTACACATCTGAGATAAGGTTAGGTCATATTCATTTTTTGTGTGCACGATACGTAAGCACAGTGTTTGGTGCTGACTGTTTCGTTTACTTAGTTGAATTTAAAGCAAAAAAAGTACAAATGTACTTTGAAAAGAGCAAACCAATTTAGATGCAGAAAAATGTGTTTCCTTAGTATTTGTAAAACAAGAGTATTTTTTTTTAATGTCAAGTAATCTTTTTTAAAGTTTGGTTAAAAGAAAGACTAAAGTTTGGAAGAGAAAGAGTTGAGTGTTTTCGCATTTTCTTTTTGTCATATAAACAGGAAAATTAACCCTATACTATAAGGAAATTTTTTCATTCTTTTCCTGTGATGAATAATCATCTATGTGGAGAAGATGTAATATATTGATTGTTCATTATCATCGGAAAATTTCAAAGTGATTGTTAGGAAACATTTGTGAGAAAACTGAGAGAACAGACCTTTTGTTGTGTCTTTGCTATCTGCAGTTGCTATCTTGGACCAATATGAAAAAAGTATGAAACAAAAATAAATATGAAAAGATTGATCAATTCATTCAAAAGAAAGCCAAAAGGGTTCTTCTATGGCCTTCTAAAAAAAAAATCTTTAAAATGTGCTATTTTTCTGGTTTACTGTATATTTACAACTATGTAGAACACTGTGTAATCTATTCTTAAGGCTACATAAAATATTTCATCTGTTTCTTATATATAGTCATGCTACATAGTTTAGAAATTTATTCCCGCTGGATGTAACCTTTGTCATCTAGATTCAGTAAATGCTTCACAGGCATAGGCTGGGACCATGTGTGTTTTGCTTTAAGGGTAAATAATCTACACTGAGACAGACAGCCCCTGAGAATATTCCTCCCATATGTCAATATCATAGTTCTTTTTTCAGCATGCCTAATATATCATGTCATCAGCATGGTCACTGTAAGACAATGGCAATGAGAACCTAGTGTTGGAAGTATTGCTCCTAAAATTTTTCTTAAAATACAGTACTACTATCTAGCTACTGCAATTCTGTACAAGGAGTACTGTCTCTGATAAAGCCACATCAGGAAACCCAGTTCAACATAAGGACGACAAAAAGTTAAGGGATTTACATATTGACCTGTCCACAATTATTGGAGCCTGTACAATTGGAAAGTGAGCAGACATATGGGTCATTCCTCAGCCAATAAATCTCATCTGAGTAGACACAAAAGAATATGAGAGTGAGCAGTGATTGTTTTCTAGTTCTCAGTCATCAAACCATTTTTTTTCTAACTTTATTGTCTTTACCTCTCTATGGTGAGTAACTCTTCTAAGTATGCTGAGGGGAAGAGACTGGTCTTTGCTCTCTAGACAGTGCACAAATTAATTTATCATGCTTTATTAGGAATTCATATATGAAAACAGGAAAATATTTTATTATAATAATCTCCAGTATATCAGAACTACCCTTCTTTCCCCAGGCTAAAAAAAGATCAAGAAAAATCTGAATTTAGGTAGTTAATCTTTTCTAAAACTAGTGGTTATAAAATAGCATATGTAATAGAATATCAAGGATTTAGAAGGATATGAGACATAAAATGTCTTAAAATGGATTAAAACTAGTGGTCAATGAATTAGGGAAAGGTTTAAAGGTATATTCTTATTTAATAGTGCTTTCTCTTTTGGGATTCAGGCAATGCTTTTTTACAAAATACTAAAAACATTCAGGGAACTCTTGATTAGTATTTAAATAATGTATACTTTAGTGGATTAACACACTGGTCTTTTATCTCTAAGATGTTAAACCGACTGGACATTGGACACATGAATTATATTACTTGAAACAAAGCATACTTCCACCTCTTGATGAAAAGTCCAGCACTGTTGTTCCATTTTCTGAATCAAAAATAAGTTTTTGAAAGTAGAAATCCATGAAGAATACAGATTTCTACTCAGATAATGCCTATACTTTATAAATGAAGTGGTTGTATCTAAAAAGAAATGAATAATTTAGAAATAACCTACTTGTAAGTTTGCTTTTTGAAATTCTTATGAAAGATTTTTGGATATATGTTTATGAATATTCCCACATGTAGACTCTGACAGCAGATTTCTACATGATTCAATTACTAATTGTGTCTGTTTTCTTTTTAGTGTCTATTGCATCCACATTCCAGCTCTTTCAGGTAGCTTTGTTAATTAAGGTCCATTTTAAAACACTAATTATTGAAAATTGTTTTTCATTTTTGAAACTAAAATGAAGTATTTCCATATCTAACTATTTTATTTAGGAAAAAAATTACAGGAACAAAGCAGTTTGAATCCCATGCCTTCTGCCATGCCCGATATTGCCATGCTTATGTGAGTCCTTTACCTCTTACAAGGTCAACCTCAAACCTCATTCTTTTTTCCTGCAAAAAGTCTTCCTTTCCCATCTGACCCTTGCTGTTTTCCAGCTTCTCTGAACTCAAACACGTTTATGCTAAGATTGGCCAGTCTTCCTGTAAAGGGAGCTCATGTTTACCTTCCCCAAAGCCTTCAGATTGCCTGGATTGAAAGTGCTGATAAGAAGTCCTAGAGAGGAGCACTAGGAGTAGGGGGTGGTACACTGTCTTCAAAAGCTATCTCTCCTTTTCCACTGAGTCTAGACCAAACTTGAGAATGGTAGCAGAAACAGAGGGACACTGTCCCACTGAGTAAGGCTCAGAGTCCTACTGAGTAAGGCTCGAAAAGAGAGTAGTGGGTTCCAATCCACTCATGAGCCTCCACTACAGAGTAAAACAACCAATTCCATCTCTACTTAATTTTAATTTTTACCTCATCAAAACGAATGCAAGGTCTTTCAGATAAAAGGCAGAATTTTATATACCCCTTGTTTTACTTAGCACACATAATGTGGCACTAAAAAATTATAGATTGTTCATAAATGTCTACATGGATAATTAATTTTAATATCACTAGGTTTCCTTTTGGTGATGACCTAAAATTAAAAATGAATCTAGGGAGTTAGTCACTGGGCGAAAAAGAAACTCCATATTTCTCTTAGTGGTAATGACTAATTTCACATATTTTTAATAATTTCTGTTTAAGAAATATATCATAGATTTAAATTTTTGAAATATCCCTCCAAAGTTCAAGTATAAACTACTACAATAAGGCATCCTGAAATTAGGTGAAAAGGAAGTGAGAAAAATTTTCTCTCTTGAATCACCTTATAAAACATTTTATTAATAGCTTTGTAACAATTAACACAGTTTTTGTTCATTGACTTCTGGAAATAAGATCTGATCTTTTATAATGCAAATAGGAAGACTTAATATGGTTCGGGTTCTATTGCACTTCTGAAAAATATAAATTACCAAATTTACGCTTATCAAAAATTTGCTTCTTGTCTAATTTATCTCAGGTTCGCAACCTCTTTTACCCTGACGAGTAAAATAAACCACCACAGTAAGAGGAGAATGAATTAAGGTTGAAGAGACAGAACATTCATAAATGAATTATTCCAACTTCTGAAAAAAGTATAAAGTACACATATGCAGAAAATACTGAAATATCTCTAAATTTACTTCAAGAAAGCTAAACTTTAGCTATTCATCATACTCTGAAGTTAGGGAGTTGGTAGAACCTTTAGAAGTACTCAGTATTCATTACTATGCACTTCTCTTTAAGCCTGAAATAACAGTTGTAATTCTTTTGTTAGAATATTAAGGTTATATGCTGAGTTATTTTACCTGATCACATATTTAGATAAAATTATGAAGGAAAACATAGTTGTAATGAATATCTATATATGTTTTTCAGACTATACCCCATAGCAATTATCCCTGTATATCAATTTCTCACTTGTCATCTCTATTCTTTTACTTTGGGTAAAACTTATATCACCTGACTTGTAGAGAGATCTAGTGATCTTTTGATTTTATCTACTCATTCTAAGACCACTTGCCTACATGAAGCAGAATCAGATGGATAGCATACATTTAAAGGGAAATGATGGCACCTTGCTAAAGGTGTGGAAAAATAGGATCTTTCACATTCCTTCTTGGAGTGTGAATTAACAGACCCTCTTTGAATAACAGTTCAATATTTATCCAAATATAGAATAAACGTAACTTTGACCTAGAATTTCTGCTTTTAGGGATTCATACCACAGATGCATTCTCCATGTGTGCCAAGATATTTTTACATGAACGTTCATTATAGCATTTCTTTGCAGCAGTAAAAGAATGGAAACAAAAATCAAAAGTGCAACTAACATAAATAGTTAAAAACTACTGAATAAAATATGATATATACATAAATTAGATCTATAGTTTATGCCTAATGCTGTGCAACCATTAAAAAGAATGAGCTATCTATACATGAATTAATTAGGGGGAAACTCCAAGATACAAGGGTACTTCATAAAGTTTGTGGAAAAATAGAATCAAAAGATAATATGATTCTTTCCATGAACTTTTTGAAGATCCCCTGTACACATACAGTGGAAAAGTGCGGTCCAGGACACTGTTTTAGTATGCTATGATTTGTATAAAAGTGAAATACCTGCATGTACATACCTATGAATTGATTACAGGTTGTAACAATTTATAGAATATCTTTCCCATTTCATTTTTTATTTTTTTTGTCCTTTTTGTGACCGGCTGCACCGCGCTCAGCCAGTGAGCGCATTGCACCGGCCATTGTAACAATTTATAGAATATCTTTCCCATTTCATTTTTTATTTTTTTTGTCCTTTTTGTGACTGGCTGCACCGCGCTCAGCCAGTGAGCGCATTGCACCGGCCATCCCTATATAGGACTGAACCCGCGGTGGGAGCGCTGCTGCACTCCCAGCACCGCACTCTTCCGAGTGCGCCATGGGCTCGGCCTGTTTCCCATTTCATTAAATGGCAATGTCAGTCTTACAGTATCTCAGAACAAAAACCAAAATACAGGCAAAACAAACAAAAAATTATAACCGTATGTTGCTTTGCCTCACATGGGGTGATAGAGATGCAAAAAGGATTACTCAAAGCCCATTTCTTCTGAGCAGTGAGACACCCCAAAGCGGTTAATTTCCTGGAACCCTCAAGAGAGAGGCATTCCTCCTTTGGGCAATTAACCCTGAACTGGGGTTCTGTCTCAGTATTTATTCTCCAGGCCAGAAAGTTACAGAA
>NW_007730306.1:38386-39590 GCF_000696425.1 Galeopterus variegatus | reverse complement strand
ACAAAAGCTTGTTTTTAGCAAATACTGTGTTTTCCTACAGCAGTTTCCTCAGTATTTTTACTTAACAATAAAGCAACTTTCTTAATATATCCATCAGTAGTTTAACCTGCTACAAGGATGTCTGTCCTTGAGCCAACAATTTTGCTGTGTTCCAATTCTTTATCTATATCAGAGAATTTAGCCTGGGGAAAGTTTCCTGTCTTTTGCAAGGTTAACATTTCTATATGCAATTTTAAAAGGTTAGGTTATACCTGAAACTAAAGGGCTTTGGAAACTAGACCCTGTGAAATACATTTGCTTTATAAATGTTAGTATACTCCACAACCATATAAAAAAACTTTGGATTTATCCTTGACTTCTCTCTCTCTCCTGTGTTCTTTCACATCCACTGCATTAGCAATTTGGCTTTACTTACAAAATATATGCACAATGCAACCACTTGTCACTACTTCTGCTGCTCTCTGACCTAAGCCACCATTACCTGTCTCTTTAATTATTGGAGTAATCTCTCAAATAATTGTTCTCCCTGCTCTTGATAAAATATCTTTTCAGCTAAAGATGCTTGTTGAATCCTAGCAAGACTGAAATCTGGAATTGTATCAGGTTTGAAATAGGAATTTGATTATTGTAAGGTTTAAGTCACTCTCTAAAAGACAGTATCTCGGATGGGCCTCATGGTCAGTTAAATTATTCCCACAGGAAACACTAAGAATAATTGCATGGAGACACCAGAAAGCAGAATCCATGTGGTTAGTGTTAAACTGCATAGTTAATCTCTGAACAAAACAAAAGGAAAGGTTCAAACATAATATTATTTCAGTGAATGTTACTATCTCAGGGAGTCTTTTGCCACTTTTGTTAGATTTTGATTTGTTTGTTTTGTTTTGTTTTGTTTAGCCAAGGACACACATGTAACACCTATTTTCCCAAGAAATGTTAAAGGCTTTCTGAAGGCTCTGATATTTCAGATCTTATTTTGGATAAAATCATGAAAGGCCATGTAGGTACCATTTTTTAACTGATACGACAAATGCTGCAGAGAATCCTATATTAGTTATATGACATAGACGGTGGTTTTGAAAATGTTTTTAGCAATGAAAACCTTTATTAAATGGAACACTATATATTGAGGTATATATGAAGGTACTTTAAAAAGTTCATGGGAAAATGGAATTAAAGGATAATATGAACCCTTCCATGAACT
>NW_007730306.1:36882-38197 GCF_000696425.1 Galeopterus variegatus | reverse complement strand
GTACTTTAAAAAGTTCATGGGAAAATGGAATTAAAGGATAATATGAACCCTTCCATGAACTTTTTGAAGAACCTTTGTATATATAAATATATATTAGACGGAGAGAGAATGTTTCTCAAGGGACACAAGATTCTGCCTGTTCATCCTTCTCTGTGTCTTTCCCTTTATTCATCAAAGGAGAGGGAATGACCATGGCACGTCTTCATAAACCCTTAGGATATTATGACAAAACACTTACATAAATTGGAAAGGTTCCTCCCAACACATTGATATTTAACCCTTTTTGAAAATCTAATGAACCCGGTGAATCACTCCATGCCCTAAGAATATGTGCATAACCACACACCTACGTTTTCCATAAAATGTCAGTGGCTTATAGACCTTCTCAAGTCAGTAATCTCACTTTATTTAAGGTCCTTAGTGAGGTAGTTGTGAGAATGAGAGTAGGCAGGTTTACATGCAGGCCATAATTTTTCAGGCTTTTGTGAAGCCTAAATGAGATAATCGTAGAGAGAAAAGAGATCTAACACCTTGCCTGGAATGCAAATCACCATGGCAGTTTGTCTAGATTTAAATCCAGCTTTTTTCTAGTTCAAGGACTTAGGTTTTTGCTAATACATGTAAGCTAGTTGAATATAAATATAGATGCATGTAATTAGTATTAGACATATCTCAACAGCATATTTGTCCAGTAAAAGCAGAAACTCAGGTTTTCCATTGTGTTGGTAAGGTTTTAGTTATATTTTTTTAAATCAAAAAGGTTCTGTAAGCAAAAATATACTACTTTACTATGATTAAACATAGCATTTTCTTAAATTGGGATGTCTTTCCCTGTAAAATATGTTTAAACCACTTTGATTACGTTCTGAAGCAACTTATGGTTAGTTAAATAAATAGAAAACTATTTTAGAGTTTAAAGTGTAAATTATTTTTAAATGTCTCTTATTTTTGAGAATATGCAAAAGTGAAAAGAATGTTTGCATGTTATGTGAATGTCTTTGGAAGAATAGGGAATTAATTGTGCTATGTAGGTATGAATACGAAGTGTGTGCAAAGCAGAGAGAGAGAAAAAAAGAGTGTGTGCGAAAACTCATATTGTACAACACAAGTGCATTAGTTATCTATTCCTGAGCAACAAAACCCCCAAAATTCAGCTGTTTAAAACCACACATTTATTATATTACACAGCTTCCAAAAGTAAAAACTCCAGGAGTGACATAGCAGGATGGTTGTGACTCAAGGGTTTCACATGAGGTTGCAGTCAACATGGGTGCTGCAGTCACCTGAAAGCTCAACTTGGGCTGGAGGTTTATCT
>NW_007730306.1:31402-36240 GCF_000696425.1 Galeopterus variegatus | reverse complement strand
GTTGCAGTCAACATGGGTGCTGCAGTCACCTGAAAGCTCAACTTGGGCTGGAGGTTTATCTTCCAAGATGGCTCACTCATATGGCTGGTGGTTGGTTGTTGGTAGCCTCAGTTCCTTGCCACATGGAACTATAGGACTGTTTGAGTATCTTCATAATATGGCAGCCAGCTTCATCAAGTGAGTGATCCAAGAAAGATAGAGCAAGAAGGAAGCCACAATGTCCTTTAAGCCACCTAGTTTCTAAAGTCACATACCATCACTTTCTATTTATTCTATTTGTAAGAAATATGTCACTACCTCAGCTCATACTCAAGGGAAAGAAAATTAAACACCACCTCTTAAAAGAAAGAATATCAAAGAATTTACATGTATATTTAAAATTATCACATCATGTTTAATACAGAAGATCTATTGAAATTTCATATTTTGAACTTTAATATGTTAATATTAATTCTCAATGAAATTCATTTGACTATGAGCCCCATGAAATTGCAGGGAGTATTTATGATCATTCTTCATTGAATACCTCTGTGCATCTCAGAATGACTGGTTCGTGGTAGATAGTGTGTATTTCTTGACTGATTACATGAATGAATGGATAAATGAGTGAATGAANTGGTAGATAGTGTGTATTTCTTGACTGATTACATGAATGAATGGATAAATGAGTGAATGAAGTATTCTAATCTATGGCTTCTCATCCCAGAAATGGTCTTTTGATGATCCCTCACCTATGTTCATTTCTTTATATTTGCCAAGTTTGCAATCCCTTACCCCCAACCCCTCAGTAGAATCATATTCATATTTTAACTAATTCTGAGATAAACATTTCTTTAAAGAACACTATTATTTAAAACGGAGTATTTTTTTAAATTGATAAAAATAAAAGCTGACTGCCTGTCCTTGAGCACATATAGTAATGCCTTCAGCAATATCATTATTTTTTAATCTTGTTTGGAAGATGTAGCTTGATAATTCAGATTCACAGACTTCTAATTTGATCTGCCACATGCAATGAACAAGATGTGACCCGAAGGTTCTTTCCTGTTTGCATATCAAAGAATGTCCATGGAGTACTGATGATTTACAAGATAATTAATCTTTCTGACTTCTACTCTTACCACTCTACTGAAACTGCTCTTGCTAGGGCATCAGTGACCTTCCCACTGACAAATTCATTAGACATTCTTCCATCTTCTTTATTTGATCCTTATTTTACATTTGAAAATGTTGGGTTATGCTGCAGAAATCAACAACCCCCAGATGTCTGTAGGGTATAACTGGGTCCTTTATTTCTTATGTACAGAAGCTTGATTCTCCTCAACATCATGGCACTTCAGGCCTCAGGCTAATGGAACAACCATTTTGTGTATCCTTGCCAGTCATTATAGCAGAGAGAAAAGAGAATTTGGTTACACACATGCTTCCCTTAAAGCTACTGCCCCAAACTGATCCATCTCACTTTCACTTACATTTACTAGCCAGAGCAAATCAGTAGAACAAGCTTTATTTCAAGGCGGCAGGAAAGTATAATGATTCCTCTAGGATTCTTCTAGCTCTTCTACTATTTCTCTGATTCTCCCTACTCTACTTTCTTGTTTTCTGTTGACCCCTCAAACCCAGTAGGTCTCAAGCCTTTACTGTGCATAGGATTCATCTGGAGAGCTTGTTAAAAATGCATATTTTATTAACTGGTACAACATCTGTATCCTGTATTTTTTTGGGTGGCACTGTGATAAAGACAATTGCCCAAACTATAACCAAAAATGTCACTCTTGACAATAACATACTAAGGGCACAGTAGTAGGAGTATTTTCTCTGAGTGAAGGCAATAAGGGGATACGTTTTCTATAAAAAATTTTAAAACAATGATAAAATTGATTCAAATTTAGTTTGTTTTTTATTTTCATCATGTACTGTCAATTCTAAACAATGTCAGAGATAAAATATTTTTGTCTTAGATATCTTTTGTTGGTGTAAGTTATAAATAACTGTGCTTACTGTCAAGTTTTAACATCTTCAAATGAGCACATTTATTACTCATATTTTACTGAACAGTGTTTTGTATATATGGAAATTAATTCAGAGAACTCCAAGTTGTACAGTCAGCCAGCAGTTATACTGAACCATATGGACTCACACATGTTCACATCCAGAGTAAACTCTTAAGGTTCAGAATAATTCAAGCTTTTCCTGAGGGAAGTTCGTAATTCCAGACCCTGTGGTACCCCATATTCCTGTGTTTAAAAGTAGACTCAGAAAACCATTGATAGCATATTGACTGAAAAGGCAAAAAATAGAACTTGAGTTACTCTAATTCTCAATCTGTGTAATCCATTAGAATTTTACTGTATGTTTTTGTGTATGTATGTGTGGGGGTTTAAAACTTAAAACTACATAATTGCAAAGTGTCATTTTGTTTGATAAGAGCAAATTTTAGTTTATACATACTCATGAAATATTTTACTGAATTTGATTAACACCTCAAATTTGAAATTCATTCTTTTAAATTGTTAATTTTTGTTTTACAGTTAAAGAATTAATCAAGGAAATAACGATAATCACTGATTGTCATGATTATGACTTAAAATTATTCTGTCATATACAGGAGAAGGATGTTAAAAAATGATTGACTCTGGGTTTCAAATGTGCTTGCTCAGTGAGCACTGATCATGACTTCTGCCTCTCCATTTCTACCTCCCGATTCAAACAACCTCAACTTTCTACATATTTTTTTCATAATTTTCTCAATTTCTCTATCCTTGGCATATGGCTAATGCTGTGTGATCATGGGCTACCATTATAATCATGAGCTTTTAAGTGGAAAGAATAGAAAGAAGGTAGAAAGAAGATCAAAATAGAGTTGGATCAAAATTCAGAGTATATTTGCAAAATGCTGTGGTACTTCAGAAATAAAATTGTATCTGTTTAAAAATAAAAGGAGTAATTCCTTAAATAAAATTTCTATCTTGCAATTCTCAATTTTATATCTCTACTCCAGACCTCTTCCTTTAAATACAGACAAGTATGAGGGTACTTCAAGAAGTTCATGGAAAGATATGAATTATCTTTTAATTTTATTTTTCCAAAAACTTTTTGAAGAACCCTTGTATGTCCCACCACCTAGTTAACTAACATCTCTAATTAAATATCTAAAGGGCTTCTCAAAATTGAATGTCTAGTAAAAAATAAATGTCTAAACTGTGTCCTCCATTAAACCTGCTTGTCTGATTGTTCTCCATTTTAGTAAATAACAACCCATCTTTCCTGCTCCCCGCAGAATCTGAAAGCAAATCCTGCTGGCTCTACCTTCAAATATGAGTATTGAGAATCCATTGACTGTAATGGATATGCTAATTACCCTGATCTGATCATTGCCCGCTGTGTAAAAGTACCCAAAATACCACTTTGTACTTTATAAATATATGCAAGTATCATAGATCAATTAAGAAAAAATAAATTAAAAAGAAAAAAAAGGATTTCAGAGATAGAAGTAGATTAGAAATTACCAAAAATTACCTAATCTAATCTACTTCTATCTCGGAATTTTTTTTTCTTTTTAATTTAATTTTTCTTAATTGTTACCAGAGGCTGGGAAAAGAAGGGGGGCAGGGGAAAGGGAAAAGGTGGATTAACAGGTAAAAGTTACAGGTAGATAGGAAGAATAAGTTCTGGTGTTCTAAGCTGACTATACCAATGATATTATACTGTATATTTCTAAATAGCTAGAAAACAGAATCTTGAATATAATCATCACAAAGAAAATATAAATGTTTTGATGTTGGATATGCTATCTATCCTAAGTGACTCATTGTGCAATATATGCATGTATTGAAACAACACACTGCACCCCACATGTACAATTAAAAATTTTTTAAAATTAATTTTAATTTTAATTAAAAAAAAAAGAAAAGAAGTTACCAGAAAGTGGGGGGAAGAAATAACAGGAAGTTATTGCTTGATGGGTACAGAGTTTATATTTAGGATGATGAAAAAGTTTTGCAAATACGTAGAGGTGGTGGTCACACAGTATTGTTAATGTAATTAATGCCAAGAAATCGTATGTTTAAAAATGCTTAAAATGGTAACTCTTATATACATTTTACCACAGTAAAACATAAATAAGTAAAAAAACAAAACAAACAAAAAGAATCCAACCACTTTTTCTTTCTCTGCCACACTGATTCCAGCCATCGTCATCTCTCATGTAAATCATTGCAGTAGACGTTTAAGTGTTCTGCCTCTATCCATGTTTTCCCCCCTACAGTCTATTGGCAACCCAGCAAACAAGCTGACCCCTTTTAAATTAGATCAGATTAGGTCACTTTGTCCAAAACTCTCCAGTGGCTTCTCAGCTCACTCACCCAATGAGACCTGATGTTTATCTGATCTATTCTTTGCCATCACTCTGACCTCTTCTACTACATTTTTCCTCAAACGCTCCAGAAAAGCTTGCACTTGAGGGCCTCAGCACTTGTACTGCCATTATCCCAGAATATTTTTCCCACAAACTCCAATGGTTTGTTCCTTCATGTTGTCAGATCTTAGCTGAAACATCACCTTGTAAGTGAAGTCTAAATAAATTGCAAACCACTCCTTCCCTACTTTATTTTTCTTGTAGTCCTTATCAAGATATAGCACACTATTATTTATTTTTAATTTCTGTCTCCCCTGCTGAAATTTGAGCTTCATAAAAGTAGGGATTTTTGTCTACGAGGGTACTTCAAAAAGTTTGTGGGAAGATTCATATTATTTTTTAATTCTGTTTTTCCACCAATTTTTTAAAGTATCCTCTATTTTGCCTGTTTCCCACACATAAAATATTGTCTGGTACATAG
>NW_007730306.1:23470-30179 GCF_000696425.1 Galeopterus variegatus | reverse complement strand
CGCACTATCCAGTGCGCCACCGGGCCGGCCCCACCTACAGATCATTTCTTAGAAAGAAGAGTAAAAGGGGACTATTGTCTTTCAGAAACCTAAACTTAGATAAATACAGTAATTAAAACTATAAAATATGTTATTCTTGTTGTAATAGGCAAAAAGTTAAAACATACTAGAGTCCAGAAGTAAAATGAAATATAAATCAGAATTTCATGTATGATAAAGCTAACATTATGGGGAAAAGACTTTATTAGATGAATGACATTGTGACTTCTGACTAGCAACAATACTAATAACCAAAACCACATTTACTGAATGTTTACAGTTGGCCAGTCACTGCTTCATTCACCATCTCAACAGCCTTGTGAACTAGGTAGTATAATTATCAGCCCCATTTTACATGTAAGAAAATAGAGGTACAGAGAGGTTAGGCTCAAAGTCACAGAGATAACAAGTGACAAAAACAAGATTTGAACTGAGGTGTGTCTAAATCCAACGTCTGTGCGTTTTTTGTTTTGTTTTTCCTTTTTTTGTCTTTTTTACTGACCGGCAACGGGATCACAACCCTCGGTGTTGCACCCACACCGCGCTCAGCCAGTGAGCAGGAACCAGTCTCCACATGGGATCCGAACCCTCGGTGGGAGCGCCGCCGTACTCCCAAGCGGTGCACTCTCCAGTGCGCCACCGGGCCAGCCCAAAGTCTGTGCTTTTAACTTCCAATTCACGCTGTAATTGGGGAACATAAATTATATTGAAATTCCTGCCTTACTCCTTAGATCAAGAAAGAAAGGAGGGGAGGGAGGGAGGGAAGGAGGAGGGAAGAAAAGACAGAAGGAAATAAAAAAAGTATAGTAAATATCTACAACAATGAAAATAGTGGAAGAATGAATTTTCAAGATAATGGCTCTTTTAACAATATTTAGGATGTAAAAGCCTTTCTAATTATGGAATGTTAGCTAAAAACTATAAAGAGAAAGATTAACTGGTTTAACTTCCCAAGTAAAAAGTATTTGTTTAAAAAAAAAAACAAAGAATAACTGGAAGATGTATAGTAAATGCTTATTTTCCCTAATATTCAAAGAACTCCTATAAATTGATTAGTAAAAGGATATACAATGCCGATAGAAAAACAGGCAGAAAATTGGAACACAAAATTCATGAAAGAACAATAACCTTGTCTATCTAATAAACATATGTAAATATACTCATCTTTTTTTGCAACCAAATAAATGAGAATAAAAAAATAATAAACACATTTATCCTCTAGATTGGCAAATACTTCAATGAATTAAAGCATACAGTCTTGTTGAGAATGTGGTGACTATTAGTGAGAGTATGGATTGGGGACTCTTTTTAGGTAAACAGACTGGTAATGATTACTAAGTTTTGAAATATGTGTTCACTGTGAGTCAGCGAATTTTATTTCTAGAATGTAATCTCAACAAGATTATAATTCAGTGCACAAGCTTTGTACAACATTGTTCATCTGAATGTTGTATTTAATAGTGACAAACAAGAACAAACTAAATTTCCATGAGTGAGGACCTAGTTAAGTAAATAATGGAATATCAATAAGATTCATTAGCCATCAATAAAAAAAAAGATGCTATGGGTTTTTATTCATTGACATAGAAAGTGTGTCATTTTTTAGAGGAAATATAAAACCAAGATAAGTATCTGTTCATCTAATGGTAAAAGTGGTGACCGCTGGGTTTAGAAATTTTGAGTGACAACTTTGTGTTTTATACTTTTCTCTATTGACTGAATTTCCTATATGAATAACATTGAGTACATAATTTAAATAACAATTTGTGAAAATTTTTAAAAGGGAATTTAGATGAGATATAGATTTCTTCATCAGGATGTATTCTCTTTTGCTAACTGGTTATTGATACATTTTGACTTTTATGAAAGAAACTAAGTATATTACAAATAAAATCAACTTTACCGAACATGAAGAATAAATATTTTTCATAGAATTTTATTTGAGAAAATAAATGTCATACTATAATTCACATCCAAATATATACTTTTTTTTTTTTACTCTAGTTTTTTCCAGATAATCTTGCCAAGTTGACTTCTCAATTTTGTTCCCCTTAACTTTATTAAGTGAGTAAATTATATCACACACACATTAATCCAAGAAAATCAAAATATTAGTTTCCTATCATAAGCATTCCTAAAAATAAGTATGGTTAGTTTTCATTAGTAATTGGTTATTATTAATTATAAGCCAGATCATTTTTCTCCACAAAAAAAAATGAAGATAAGATTTATAACCATTAAACAACACTGACTTTGCTCAGAATATTGAGTGTTTTGCTAATGGCAAAAGAAAGTACCTTTTGTTGTTAAGTAAATCAAGTTAATTGGAGTTAAAGGCATACATCCTACCTTTCCCCTGACCCTCTTTACAATGTGCTCATTGTGCTTGTTTAAAAAGTAATTAAATCTAACAATACAGTATATACAATTTAACCTTGCATATTTTTACAGCATCAGTAAGAATTTGTATATTTTAAAAGATCTACAATTTAACTGCTACATGGCTTATTAAGTAAAACAAGCTTTAAGTCATTCTACATTCTGATATTTTCTATGACCAAAGTTCCAAAGTGGCCTTAAGACAGTAGCCTAAACTCTACATAATTTTTATGGGTAAAATTAATCCCATTCCATTTAACAAGGTAGTGGATGTTAATAATGAATAATTCTAAATCAATTTGAAAGTAATTCTTGTTATGCATGGATCACATAGCAGATATTATAGCAACAGAGTGCTTTCCCATATCGAATGACCAGCAGAATTAAAGTCTTGCCCCGTGAGAAACAGACCAAATTTAGTGTGAAATTGAACACAACAGTCATGAACACTCTTTGAGTTTAGTATTGTGATGCCTATTGTTCACCCTGACAGAAGGCGACAGAAAAAACCTTTTTCCTTTCCAAAGTTGTTGAACTCCCACCAACAATTGAAGTAAATAAGTTTAAACATATGTAAATGGGGATACCCTTGGTACCAGGAAATTACAAAAATATCCACTTCATTAACAAGTCTTTAGAAAGACTTGTTTCATCGGTATATCAACATTTGATAAACACGGTTATCAATACTGTCTGGACTGGATTAAAATGAGTCGGGTTACTAAAACTCTCCATTTTTACACTTTTTTTTCTCTAGCAAAAGATTAAGCTTTTTTTCTAAAATTTCCCATAATTTTTTTTTTAATATTAGTCTTTCAAATTTGAAAAATTACCAGCTTAATTTAGCATCCATTGCCACTGGGTAGTTAGAGAAAAGAAACAAGCAGAAGAAAAAAGGGAAGGAAGAGGGGAAAAAGGGAGAAAGAAGACAGAGGCATTGAAGGAACAAAAAAGAAAGGAAAGTGTGAAGGAGAGAAGAATGGAAAAAGGGGGGGGGGAGGAAAAGGAACTGCTAAAGTAATTCATGTCCCTTAATTTGATAAAAATAAACATTGGTTAAGGTCATTACATTTTAACAATCACATCGTTTAAGGTTTGGAAACCTGCCTCTGTATCATTAAAATTTTTTAACAGTTTAAAAATAATTACCAAGAAATAATTTATAAAAGGTACTATTTATATTAAGTTAATGCACTTTGGGATTATATTAAAACATTATACTTTTTAAAATGAGAGTCTTCTGCTTACAATGAAAAAAAATCCTTTGACTCTGTTTTTAAACTTACTACTCATTTTTCAGTTTTTACAAAAGTTGTGTGTCTGAGTTCTGACACAGACGAGTGCCTGGAATTCCCTCTCTCTCTCACTGTTCTGTTGCTCAAAAATGATTAACCACTTTTCACTGAAAATTAATGCATAGTAATTAAATAATGATTATTTTTATAATTTCTAATAATGTTACTAGCAGCTACAGAAATTATTAAAGGTCCACCTCAAAATGTTCGATAATTTTAGTGAAATATTCAATACATTATTTTTCAATTTTTTTCAAATCTATAGAAAATATTTTAGGACACCGACTCTCAAAATGTTCCTATGAAAGGTGGAGGAAAATAAAGACCTCATGAAGGAGTCCTTTTAATACTCATATTTATAAAACATGTTAAGCGATGCCTAAGGAATAATTCATTCTTTAATATAAGTTGTGATATATATTAGTAGAAAAGTAAAAGATTACTTCTTCCCACTTAGAAACATAAGGGATAGGGAGAAGCCTAGATTCCTTGGAAATGATTTTTCTACACCTTTTTTCCCACTGGCATGTAAAAAAATGCTGCGGCATTTCCTAATGATCGCCCTCTAGTGGAGACCCTGAAGTCTGCATATAAAGCTGTGTAAAGAGCAGTTATTCTCAGCAGTCTCAGCAGCTTATCTCTTCTGAAGTATTCTCACAGATAATGTAATATCTCCTGTACAAATGATTCAAGATTTTCATGTTATATCAGCTTAATATATTTCTTATCCTGTACTCAAAATGTAAAATATATACTGTAATAACAATCAATCAGCTGGTGTTAATATAATTACACATTCCCAGTGCAAATGTTTTGATTTTTTTTGAAAGACAGGAGCTTCTAAATATGTAATTTAATATTTCTTTCCTTTTTTATAGAAGCTATAAAAGGACTATTAAAATTATTATAACTCTGAAAAGAGCTATTATAAAACCCCTACTTGAAAGTTCTGCCTTAACACTTTTCAAGTTTTATTCATTATGTTGGTAAAGTAAATCATAGTCACTGACCTGCTTTCTTTTTTTTTTTTTTTTGTCTTTTTGTCTTTTTCCGTGTCCGGCAACGGATCGCAACCCTCAGTGTTGCCCCCGTACCGGACCGGGGACCGGCAACGGGATTGCAACCCTCCGTGTCACTCCCGCGCCTCGCTCAGCCAGTGAGCGGGAACCGGTCTGCATGTGGGATCCGAACCCTCGGGCGGGAGCGCCGCCGCGCTTCCCAAGCGGCGCACTTATCCAGTGCGCCACCGGGCCGGCCCACCTGCTTTCTAACTTAATGTATGTTCTTTGTCAATCTGCCTGTGTTCTTGCCTATTGTTAAAAAAAGGATTAATAATATTTATTCCTTGACTATACATATATGTACAGTGTTTTGAGAAATATTTATGCCTTGCAATAGGAACTCCTGTTAGATTGAGAAGAGACAACGATAGCCCTGTTTAGGAATCACAACAACCACATTGCCACCTCACAGAGTATTTGAAAATCCAACAAATAGTGCTACTAAATTTCATTATTAAGATCCAGAGGATTTAAAAAAAAATTAAAAATTAAAATAAAAATAATTTTTAAAACCACCAAAAAAAGATCCAGAGGGCTAACTAACTTTCTTTTAAACATTTTGGTGCTATCTAGACAGTGGCATGCCACCAAAAGAAAATACCAAAACGACTTCAAATTGAATAAAAATTGTTTCCTGCAGAACTGTGGTGTGGTCACTACCCAATCTGATTGTGCACATTAGCATTTCTACCTTCAGTTCTTTTTTACCCAAAAGCTTTGGATGGATTTCTTTAGGTGTAAAAGTATTGTCCTTTGCACCTGGATAAAATTTCATGTAACAACTTACACAAGAGCAGATCCATTTGTTCATTACTTGATTGTGAGCTACCAAAGGGCTACAAAGGTTTTCTATTGATCTTTGTACTCCCAATGTCTAGCACCTTAGCTGGCAGGTAGTATCCTCTTATCAGCTGTTTGTCTAATGAATACATTAACTGATAAATAAAGAAGTTATGGAAGTTTTCTTTGCAACATTAGTTAAAATTGCAGACAAGGTCTTGATTATAAAGAATATATACTACATTCACTTACCATTAATCAAATAATTGCTGAAACTTACAGTAAGGAAGTTATTAGCTGAGGCCGAACCGCACAAGGTGTCTGAATTTTTATCTTTATACACATTTCCATAGCATTTGGCCAAGTGTAAGTTTTCTTGTTTTCCATTTGATAAGAATTATCATATTTTGCTACTTTCTAGTCTAGCCACAAAAATTGTCATTGAACTCTGAATCCAGAAGAGGTGTTATCCACTGTTTTAGTGCTATTGACACAAATAATATGGCAGCAATAGGCCCTCAAAAGTGTATCACTCCCTGATGAATCACAGTATCATATCAGGGAGAATTCTTTCTGTCCTCATTTTGATTCTACTTGTCTGAAAAAAAAAAAAAAAAAACAATTGTTTCCGCCTTGCCAAACCTTGCCCAACAGTCCTTTAAACTGAATCTTAGATCAGGTCTCTTTCATGAAGGCATGCGTAACTAAAACCTAACTACGCCCAAATTAAATCAACATGACTCATCACGTTCCAATCAGGTATAGTAGTATTTTCTAAATTTTTGTGGATTAGAATACCCTGCAATGATCATACCAGCAGAAATACCTTAAGTAGGAGTGTTCAAAATCACAAATTAGATAAGTAAAGAAATCACTTCATTCTAAGCACTCAAATTATGTTTTATCAAAGATTTAAGTGCTCATTTTGTCTAAATACACAACTAATAGGAGGTTGAATTTGAAAGGTTTTATTAAATTACTAATGTGTATGCTTTTGTTAATACTATATTATTGAAAATCTCTCAAAGGGATCATTTCTAAAACAGTGCCTCCTTGTTTATGCAAAAAAGTATATCTTGGGCCGGCCCGGTGGCGCACTGGATAGTGCGCCGCTTGGGAGGTGCGGCGGCGCTCCCGCCCGAGGGTTCGGATCCC
>NW_007730306.1:0-22555 GCF_000696425.1 Galeopterus variegatus | reverse complement strand
AAAAAAAAAAAAAAAGTATATCTTGGGCCGGCCCGGTGGCGCACTGGATAGTGCGCCGCTTGGGAGGTGCGGCGGCGCTCCCGCCCGAGGGTTCGGATCCCACACACAGACCGGTTCCCGCTCACTGGCTGAGCGAGGCGCGGGAGCGACACCGAGGGTTGCAATCCCGTTGCCGGTCCCCGGTCCGGTACGGGGGCAACACTGAGGTTTGCGATCCGTTGCCAGACATGGAAAAAAGACAAAAGACAAAAAAAAAAAAAAAGTATATCTTAAAATAACGTTTATAAATATATTTATTTATAAATAAAGATTAAAAATATTGGCAACCGATATTATTTGCTAGAAGTAAATTGTTTTTTGTTACATTGAGAGTATAATTTTATATTAAATTTAAATTATTTTATAGTTTTTACAGTGTTCAACATCAACTTTTTCTCTTATGACAAAATAAATTAATAAATATGTCCATTTCCTATCTCATCTCAGCAGGATTGTTGACCTTTACGGAATCCTGTTATATGATGGACACTGTCTTATGACCTTAACCTGTGTTTTCTTATACAAAAAGTCTGATGTAGTAGAAAAGAGTGTGGATTCTGGAATCCAAATTCTTGGGCTGAAAACTCAGCTCCACAATTTAATAATCATGGAACTTTGGGCAAATTACTTAATATAGCTAAACTGTAATAAGGAACCTATATCATAAATTTGTTGGAAGACTATATAAAAAGCATTTAGAAAAATTCCTGGCACATAGCACTGACTAAATTTTAGCTAGTTTTAATATTCACAACAGTCCGATAAATTTTATTATATTCATTTACTAAAACAAAGAAAAATTAAATGACTTGCCCATTGTCACACAACAAGTGAGCAGTAAAGTCAGAATTCAAATCCAGCAGCAAGCTATGCTTTCAGACAATAAACTAGACCACCTCATAATAATCCAGAAATGTTTAAATTATTAGGTTTTGCTTCTACAGTCAGCCAGTGCAATCAAATTAATAGAGCTTTAAAGCTCAAGTTTTAAGGCTCAAATGACTGGAATTCTCCAGCCTAAGGTTGAGATTAAAATAAGCTGAGGAAGGATTTATGGCAGCAAAATACTCTTTTGTAAGACTCAAATCCCAAAGTTCGGCTCAGAGCCAGAATTGAAATTCCCTTCATGGAAATTTTTGTTTAGTAGATTCTCTCCAAACATATCTGTTGTTCTAGATAAGGACACTGAGGGAATTTTCCTTCATCATAGAATTGAGTATATTTGTGAATTTAAGAGTCTTCCATTTGCACATTTGAGCTCTCTTCTGTTCCTTTCCTGTAGCTTGCTTCACCGCTGATTGGCCCATGTGGAAGAAATTAGAGCACTGAGGTTAACTTGGATTGGACTACAGCTCCTACCATTTCCCAATGAGAATATTTTCAATTAAGATTAAAATTAGCTGGTTCGAAAACATAGTGCTAAAAAGATTATGGTTGGATGTTTATTTTTGTTTGGCCCTGGATTGTTATCATTTCAGACATAAACTGTTCTCTGGCCAGTTTATTTACAATTCCCAAATAGAAAAAAGAAATGGTAGGTTATAGATAGATAAATATAGAATCTGACATAAAATAGGTAAGTAGGTAGATGACAGATAGATAGAGATATAATACAACAATAAATTATCTGCAGAAAGTTTCACAAATCACCACATTTGAAAATAACATCAAAGTGAATTATTTCCCATGTAACATTTCCATTTTCTGCCTAAGAGCTAAATATTTTAAACCCTTTTATTTATTTACTTTTTTCTTCACACCCATTACAACTATTTCCTGGTCACTATTCAAAAATAAATAATTTTTTTTTCAATCACTCAAAGTAAGCCAGAGGCATTTCCCCAATTTGTGTATAAGGTAAAGTATTCCTCAAAGCCTCATTAGAAGTCAACTATGTGACAGTAGAACGACATGCTACGTGAGATAAGGGAGGCTCCATTTCCAGAGAGCCTAAATAAGTTCAACCTGCCTCTCTCTAGCCCAGACAAGTCAGTATGCAATGAGCCAAGAGGCATGGAGGTGACAAGTGCTGAGAAGGGATGCAAGGGTCACATGGAAGACATTGTGTGGTCTAAGCAAGACTGGGATCTCTACTGCATATGAGCTGAGATTTGGGCTTTGGAATCACAATGTGAAGCGCAGGACCCTTTTCCTTTTGTCCACTATGAACATTTTGACATTTGGTTTCTTCTATCTTACTTCACTAATCCAAAACTCCTGTAGATATTTATTTCTTGTAGATATTTAAGAAAATTCATCTTTATCTATTTTGTGGCTATTATATGTTAAACTTTTAATGTACCCTGTGTTATGCTTCTAAATAAAGATTTACTAAGTTTTATGCATTTCTACTTCTTTACTCTTAGGTTCCTACTTTGCTCATGTGTACTCATGCGTACATATGACTTGCATAACCTTTAAATGAGCATCATAAATGCATAAGTATAGACAATCTGTGACTTTTCTGGATGGCAAAATTCCAGTATATTAATGAATTGGCTTATGTAAATTTAGTTAAGCTGGGAATAGGAATGTTGTTTAAATGGTTGGAACAATTAGTTTTCCTAGCTGTGGAATTACTTTTTAGAATTTTCGATATATTCACTTGGATGAGATACCTAATTTTCCAAAAAGTTGAATAATATTTTAAATACAATTACTTAAAAGCCTTTGAATTCTAGAAGGGCACATTGAAGTTAGCTTTCTATATATTATGTTCTTAATTATACTTATAACATTGGATGATAATAGAAAAATAATATTGCCATTTCACCAAAACATCTCATTTAAGAAAATGAATTAATATACCCTAAAAATAATCTTAACTTGAGTATATGATCAACATAGGCAATTAGTAATATAATAATAAATGTCATTGTTATTAACTGTCATATAATTTGATCTTTTATTTTAAATATCACAAATTTTCTTGATGTTATGATACATTCTTTTCCAATTTGATGGAGAAGCTATCCTTTCCATACTGTCACAAAACCTAATTCCTATGAAATGAGCCAAAGAATTAGATCCTTCATCAAGGCATAACATGAAACTTTAGCTAGGCAGTTTGCACAAACAGCTAAAGGTCTCCTTTGTCTTTGTTAGCACCACTGTGTCAGCTTTCTTGTGTTGGCAGCTTTAGGCTTTTCCGAGGAAAGCCCCAGAGAAAGTTGTTACCAGCCTATATTCTACAGTTCACAGACTCTCAAAAAGGACACATTAAAACAGTTAGAATCCCCAGGGCAAATGGGGAGATTAAGTAGCCTTCTCCCTCAACAGAAGCCCCAACCAGACAAAGCTCGGTATTGTGTATTCAGTACACTATCTTTTTCCACAACTGAACTTTACTATTGTGCTCGAAGATTCGAGTTTACAAAGTGTTTGGGGGGCTTTGCATAACGGTTCACTGGCACCACCATTGACAGCCATCTGAGTGTGGGAATTTTTTAAAAAGACATGATGCCCACCAGATGATTGACCGATTATATTAATGCAGTGACAGCATCATAGCACAGAGGGGGAGGGTTGGCGAAGCTTGCACCTATATCTGTAGCAGTCTCATTTTTCGCAAGAATATAAATTAAGGGAAGAAAAAAAAATCCATATCAGAAAGAAATGTGTATTTTAAAAGCCATATTACATAGAAGTGTGTGGCTAATTACAAAGGATGTATGGGTTTTTGGTGAAAGATTTCTGGAACTCTTTAAGTTGATTTTCTTTCATGGAAATTTTCACTTGTCCTGGTTTTAAACTGTTTTCACATAAGATGAAGTGTATGTCTTCAACGTTCGAATTTAGATACATACACTAAACTGTGGCCCCTGATTTGATTTGCTGTATCAGAAAGACTTTTACTTTAGAGGTAGTATACTAAAATACATCCCAAGGTAACCTTCCGGTTCATGGTCAATATCCTTGAAAAGGTTAACAAAAGTCGAATATTTAAATAAGCCTAGATCTTTAATTGCTCTAACCAACTGGGAAGAATGGAACTTATTTTGGTCAGAGGATGTTTCATCTAAAGCTTTTTAATACACCACCTTGAAAACATGAAGGCCATGTGAATTAGCATATTGTGACCTTTTCTAAAGTTTGCATATTACTTACTCGTTTTATTGAAGGATGAAGCATGTTTTAATAAGCATCAATAGTACTAATACTTTATGTAAATGTTTTTCATACATCTTGTCTACTTTTATACATTTTTTTATGCTTAAATTTTAGTCTAAACCCATATAATTTAAGGCAGGGTTTTAGATGTTGAGTAATTATATTAAATACTAACAAATAGTCAAGTTTTTTAAATTAAAAGAATCAAATATAATTCTAACTTTTAAATGTTTGATTTTAAATGTTTGTATACTTAAACTTCATACAAATTATGAACATGCAGCAATAGTTTTAGAATTTAGGTTTGAAAATTACCGCCAGAGTATGTGTGTGTGTGTGTGTGTGTGTGTGTGTTTACACACACACACATATATATATACACATATTCATATGTGTGCTTTTTAAGGAAAATGTGATGTTTTTAAAATTATGGATAATATCCACACATTTGTAATAAATACTTTAATTCTATGCTTCAGTATTGTTATATTTGACAAGAGAGTTCAGTACTAATTATCTCCAGATCAAATGTTATTTTCCTGTTTTCTCTACTAAATATCGGTTTAATGTGTACATAGTCACCAACTTATGTAATAATGTGAGAGTACAGTTTTATTCAGGGTATGTGTGCATACTTATACCCATAATTTCTAGGATTATTTCTAACTCAAATAGTCTGCAGCTTGATGACTGTGTAAATTCAATATAATAGTGTCGTTATTATATTATATAATAAGACTATATAGCAATGGCGGGGGGGGAGAAGTGTGAACTAGGGACCCAAACACCCAGAGTGTAGGCCTAGTTATGTGATGTATTAAACGGTTGATCTTGAATCTAACTTCACTGATTCTGAGATAATGATTTTAGCTCTGTCTACTGTCTTAGGATCAAATGCGATAATACGTGGGATGGGAAATGCTTTATAAACTAATACAAATTTTATAAGTGTGCACAATTATTTTTATTTGAGATGACAGTTTACCATGATGTTTTCACTTCTATTTTGGATGTTCCATGTTTCTTAAAGTATTTTTTAACTGTTGACTACAGGAACTATTATGCCTTGAGACTCTGGTGGCACTGGTGCATGTTGGGATGCCCCATCACCCTCTGTTGGTTGGAATGCGTAAAATTCACATGCAATTCTGAAGCTTTTGTTCTTAATCACCTGAAACAAGAAGGTTTGGGAACTCAATAGCTGAAGTCCCCAATATGTACAGATTGACGAAAAATGACCATTATATATTTTAACTCTATTTAAACGACAGTGTATGTTGTAGCCACTGGAGAGTACCAAGGATGCTGTTTTATATTCAAGAATAGTTCCTTTAGCAGTTCAGAATCTCCTCAATTTATCAATCGCCCCCTAATTTGGATGCTCTTTCATGTATTTCACAAACTCTTCCACCCTAGAAATTCTGCTGTTCAGCCCTCATTTTTCCATCTAGTGCAACAAATACTATCAACAAGTCACTCTACAGGTGTTTGTTACATATCTATAGTTCTTCTTCCACTCTTTCAGTAAATCGCCTGACAAATTATGAAAGGATGTGAAACTAAGTATCACACTATATGGTATTCCAGTTGTCCTGTGAATGTAATTACTCTTTTATATCTACAATTTACCAACTTACACTATTATAACTGCAAATTTGATTTTCCCATTCTGATTTAATTAGAGAAGACCACTAGTACACTCCTGAGCTTGGTATTCATGTGGAAATATTTAGTTTAATTATTCTAAAATCTCTTCTGTCATGACAAAAATAGTTTGCATTTAATGGTAGCTTGTTAAATTACATAATATAACAGAAATAAATAATATAAACGGTAAAAATAAATTTTATGCATTTATATTAAACAAATGCATAAACATAATCCTGAATTATGTTTTTTACTTAATTAATATTTATACAGTCCATGCTCAATTCTAATAAGTTCTTTAAAAACATAAACTCATTTATTCTCATAACAACCTTATGAGGTAGGTGTTATTATTATCCAATTTTTACATCTAGGAAACTAAGGTATGAAGAGATTATATTACTTGCCCAAGTTCACATAGCTAGTAAACGGCAGCTCTGGTGACTGGCCATCTGATTCCAAAGTTCGAGTTCTATCCCTTATACTATGCTGCCTCTTGTTAGACATAAATGATAAAATAAATGTTTCCAATAAGAACAATTGTCCAAATTCTCCTCTCCATTTTAATTATTATGAATTTGTGTTATCATTCTACAGGATAATCAGTGAAAGGTAAGAGCTATTTTTTTGTTCTAAATACTGTAGTGCCTGGTGAAACACAATGGAGTTAAAGCTAATAATTCCTCTAGTATATTTCTAGATAATCTCAGAATTCTTTAAGAATTATTTTTGGACTTTGAAATTGTTGTTCAAGCTGATCCAAAATGTTCTTTAGACATAGGGCCTATTTCTCCTAGCACACCCCCCACTCCTACCCAAAGCACCCCTCATTTTTGGTTCTTAGTGCGACTACAGACCCTGTGTTGATCCATGATTATCAACCTGCTCTAAACACTATTATTAGCTGTGACACCAGAAAATTGCCTATGTTATTCCTACATGAGTGGCTTTAAGTATATTAATATAAGTAAAAAAAAATATGTATGTGTGTGTATATATATATGTGTGTGTATACACACACACACACACACACACACACACTCTTACTACTTTACATGTAATCATTTTGCCATGACCCCTCCTGGAATATGGTGAAATTGATTTAAAAAAAAAAATGTTTAAAGACCCATATTTATAGAACTAGGAATGATTTAAAGACCCATATTTATAGAACTAGGAATGATTAATTTTTTTCACGTTTATACTTATACTTGTATATGAAGTCAGAACTCTGAAGGTTAGCACACCTCAGTGAATCCTTGACACATTTTCAGTTTAACTCTCCAGTTTGGTAAGTTTTTGCTTTATACATATTTGACAGGGCATGATATCGATTTAGAGAATGGAGATGTTACCAAATATAAAGTTAACAGGACACCTTATTCAAACCCCTAAAAAAAACCCATGATGAGGAATCATATCAATCCAGAGTAACTTATTTCATGGTTAGCGGCAAACTTTTAAAATATTATAAAAAATTTCCGTGAATAGTTCTTCCATGTTAATATCTCTTACCTTGTGTTTGAAGGAGAAAATTCACAACTAAATTTGTTCTATTTTCTCATATTCAAGTGTCGCGCCCGTACCGGACCGGGACCAGCAACGGGATCGCAACCCTCGGCATTGCTCCCCATCTAGCCAGTGAGCGGGAACCGGTCTGTATGTGGGATCCGAACCCTCGGCGGGAGCGCTGTCGCGCTTCCCAAGCGGTGCACTGTAGCAGTGCGCCACCAGGCCGGCCCCTTCATTTTTACTTTTAACACAATTTACTGTAAAATAGAAAATAAAATGTTTTAAATTATTGATTTTTTATTTTTTTATTAGAAAAATATCTTTATTTTTGTTTGGGCTAGTAGACATGTACAGTAATTTGTAGTAATTAGTAAACAGCAAAAGTATACATTTTTGTCAATGTCAGCTCAAAATAAAATAGCATATGTTTTAAACTTGATAAACCATGCTTAACTTATTAAACTTTTAATTCAAAACACATTTATGTATATAAAACCACCTCTAATTATGTATATATTTTTTATCAATATTGGTGCTAAAAATGGAAATAAGGGTAATTTGCAATGATGTGACTTACTTTTTTTCCACCCTGGATTTAAAAAAAAGATGACACATGCTTATTTCATACATGAGAAAAATTCAGAAAAGTATAAAGAAGAAAATAAATGACTCATAACCATAAAAAAATGTACATCAGTGCTGAGAACCAGGATACTTTGAAACAAAGTGAAGGTGGTAGGTAGACAAAGCAGTGGGGAGTTCACAACTCTAAAGTGCTCCATATTCAAGGCTTGAGGAGAAGAAAAAGAAAATTGTAGGACTTTTTTTATTACTTCCAAATCTGATAAAGATCTCAAGAAATATAATTCTGCATAAATATTTTTTTCTTATTCTAAAAGATGAAAAAGGACACAATCGAAGAGGAATGTGACTATATTTGAAGAGAAATTGTTAAATAAAGATATCTATGGATTAGTATGTGGAAGCATTTCCATGGAACCCTTTTGCATCTATTTTAGGGAAGAGAATCATTAGCATTTTCTTTATGTTTATTGCCATCATATATCTAGTATTCTGCTGTAGAAAGGAAGGAGCTAGAGAGCAAAATAGCACTTGCAGCAAACCCTTGTTGAGTATAATCAGGATCTAACCAGAAAGCAAACATATTGTCACATTCACTGTCTTCCTGTCATTTTTGAATGATCTACCTTTGCAAAGCATTAAAAGCAAAATGTGCTCAGACAGGGTTAGGCGACATAAAGTGAACTATGTTTTTTAATGCTACAAACTCTACTCTTTGTTCTCTCTTTTATAGAGCTCTCCAGAGAGTGGTAGCATGAACTGAGATCATATTTTTTAAAAAAAATCTATGTTCTGCCTGAATATTGATTATGTTCTTTCAGTACTGTCCATAATCTCATCTTGTATCAAAGTTTTCATGGTAGATGAAAGACTCCCTGTGGCACTGTCCTGAGGAATAGGCACAATCTCCAGATAATTGGGAAATATAACTGTAGAGTCCTAAGACTGGGGTGTTAAGATTTCATTTATTATTATTCTTGTTGGCTCATATATCCATTGAGAGCTCTCTCACAGATCTGAGTTGTAGCAGTATTTCTCTCACACAGCCTCCATGAACACCATGACCTCATGCAACTATGAAATTAAAAGCTTACTGATAAATAAAAACTAAGAAAAATGGTGTATATCATTTTCTAATATCTTATACATTAATGTCTGTAACATTGTTTTTAATCAAGTGGCAGACACTAAGAATATAAACATTAAGAAGTTTAAATTTACCTTAAAACCAATTGTGCTCTTTTCCCTTAAAATAAGCAAAACTGGTAATCAGACTATTTGTTTAGAATCTAAATGTTATCTTGCTTTCCAGTTGGTCCAATGCCATTATTTAGATGACTACTGTAGCAACATTTCAAGTTTATTATCTTGTCTTCTCAGTAATCAGTTGATAGGCATTCAGTTTTCACAGCAATTCTCTCCTCATGGGCATCATCATATTTGGTTGTAGCACATAGATATTTACTGAGTTAACAAATACATCTAGTAATACCCAAGGCAGATTTAGACAAATTTTGTATTAGTTATTCTTGAATGTATGTGTAAAATTATGTATTTCTATGATAATAAATCCATGTTTTCATGAAAGAGAAAAATTAAAACAAGTACAGATTAGCAATATAATTCAATTAAATTATAGATGGTTATATTTATAACTTCATGTTTATTAATTATCGCACTTCTAATGAGCTGATTTCAAATGGATAGCAGAACATAATTTCATCCTGTGGCCTAAGCCAATTATAACTGGCAACGCTGAGGTGTGAAAAATATTTTGCATCCACATTCCCGAACTTAAATATTTACAGGAGCCAGGCTGAAATATAACTGAGTGAAACTGACAAAGTCTAAAACAAAAAGTGGTAGACACTGTGTTGAACTTGATAGGACATAAATTATCAACATAGGTCAGCTACAACTCCGGTTTAAGTAGTGGTCAGAAAAAGAAATATGGGCTATCATTGTCGTTATCTGATTTTTCTTCATATGCACACCCCCAAAATAATACACATTAATATTTCCAATGTATCGATTTTTAAATGTTGGCAACAAATTGCATGTTATTTTTAAGACTATGAGTGACAAACTAATATATATGTTGGCTGAATTCTTCCCTTGGTCAATGAGTTAAACTCTGCATGACAGTTTCTGTGACATATCTAATGTGAGCATGTCATATTGTTAAAATAAAGGTCTTCTGACTAAGTATATCCCCAAAACTGTAGTAAAATGCAGACAGCAGAGAATAATTAAAATCTGAGTATGTCAAAATGAAAAATCAGTACATTTCTAAAAGAAATTTATATTAACAAGAATATTTAACTTATTTATTTGAAAAGTGGGCATATTTTAATTTAGCAAAGCCTTCATGTAGGAGCTGCCTTTAGACAGAATCCTTAAAAGAGAAGGACACAAAGATTGAAAAACATGAAACATTTTATAGATCAGAAGGTAGCTCCAAATTTGCCACAGCAGATTTATTTACTTATTTAAAGAATACATGGAATTCATGCATCCTATCTTCAAACAAATATTTACCAAAAACAATATACTATACACTAGAATCTCTGCTACTGAGAATACAATGAAGTAAAGTCACTCTCTTTGTGCGTGCATGTGTGTGTGTGTGTGTGTGTGTGTGTGTGTGTGTGTGTGTTACAGGGATTACAAATTTACATTACATGGGATAGGAATAACAAGCTGAGAAATTACCATAAAATCATTGAAATAAAAAAAAAATAAACCTAAATAGGAAAACTCCCATAATTATAAGCATATAGGACGCCCATTGAAAAGAATTTGCCATAAAAGGAGTACAAATAACACAAAAAAGGAAACATTATGAGAGTATCTTAAGTCATAAAAAGCTAGATCATCTTAGTACTGGAGTTATTGAAACAATCTGGATGAGACTATAACTTTAATATTATCATAGAGATTAAAGAAAAATACATTGCCAGAGAGATATATTAAAATTAAAGAGAAACTAAAACCAAATGATAAGGGAGAATAAAAAGTGGATAAGTACATTTCATTTTACAAAAACCAACCAAATCAAACTTTTAGGCATGACAAATATAGTAATTAAAATTAAAATCTTAGTAAATAGTTAAAAAGCAGATTAAACATAACTGAAAAAATAAATTAAAATTTATTAATAATTTCAGGAGATCTATTAACAAAGCAGATCATAAATAGTCTCACAACAAAAAGTAATGAACATGTGAGGTAATGGATATGTCAATTATCTTTATTTAGCCATTTCAGAATGTATACATATATCAAAACATCACACTGTACACTGTAAATACATACAATCTCTTGCCAATGATACCTTTATAAAAATAAATAAATAAATTTTAAATTTGAATATGCAAAAAATAAGAAGGAATTAACTTGTACACAGAAAGCTACAGAGTCAAAAAATACATTAAAAAGCAACTAAAAGGCATTGAAGATAGAATGAGAATCAAAAACACATGACTAAAGTGGCTGAAAGAATGCCCGAAAGACAATTTTACAAAGATAATGGCTGAGAATTTTCTAAAGTTAAAGAAGTGCCTAGGTCTTCAGATTAAGGAGACTCACTGAGTCCCAGAGAGAATAAAAAAACACACAAAACAAAACCAAGTAGGTTGTGGATTTGAATAAACAAGCAAAAAGAAAATAATCTTATAAATTACTTCATTCCCCCCCCCAAAAGAAATATCCACACAGGACTGACAATTAAGTCCTTTCAATATATATCTTATTAGCAACAATACATATCAGTATCAGTGGTGTTGTATCTCTGATATGCTGACCAATAAAACAACAACATAAACCTAGAGTTCCATACCCAGGGAAACTATTATTCCAGAGTAAGGGTAAAGTAGATACTGATTTCATGCAAGATGAAGTTTTTTTACTTAGTCATTTGCAGAAAGAACTACAATAAGAGGTGGTCTTTACCTAGAAGAAAATTGAAGGACTAGAATGCAAGAAGAAATTAATTGTAAAAAAATTAAATGAGTAAATATTGTATATCCATATAGACACTTCAAATAATAATAATAGCAATAGCAACAACATGGGGCTATTATACTTGATAACAGTAATATGGAAAATTGATTTCAGACTTTCAAAGACCCTGCTCTTTTTCAAGTGAAGTTCAAAAGTATTGGTTAGTTAAGACTTTGTTAAATCAAATATGCATCTTCAAAAGGTATTCAATAAGTGAACAGAAATAAGAATAACCAATAAATAAATAAGAATAACAGACTCACTGGAGTCAGTCTCTTCTGTAACCACTTATTGCCTCTCTTAGCAAATGGAAAGGGAAAGAGTAGCTTGAGATGAAACTTAAGTGGTAGGCGTAGACCAGATTTTCCAGGACTTTTTTACGTCAAGAATGTTGGTCTTAATCTAAGAGCATTAGGAAGTTGTTGAATGGATGTTAATAGCAAATATTCTGAGAAGAATGTAGAGAGAGAAGTTGAAGACCACAGAGGGGAAGTCTCAAAGGGCATAATGAGCAGGGGAGAGTTAGGGGACTGAGTCCAAATAAATAAGTTTAGATAAGGAATGGAATGAGATTAATTCAAGCACACCAAAGTGTTAAATACTACACAATCTGAATTGATAGGCCACAAGGGAAAAAAAATTTTTTTTTAAATATGATGAGTTTAAGAAATCAATTTGTATAAATTGGGAAAAGGAAATATTGTTAACAGAAGTAAAAGACCCTCCCTGCATCTGCTAAACAGAGATAAGGGCATATTTTAAATTTGTGTTGAATTTGGAATATTAGCTGTAAATTCAGATACACTTTGTAGTAAATTAAACATTAGATTTTAACTTGAGAAAGGGTCAAAAACTATTGGTCTTATATTGAGTTGATTTTTATAAAATGTTTGAGAAAAAATAATGGAGAAACAGAAGTCTAAATGCAAAGAGCATAGAGATATTAAAAATGTAGGGTAAAGATAACAAAGAATGTATATGATAATGGAAAAGAAAGGGATTTTTATGAAGAAAAGTGAAGCTGGCACTGTTAGTATTGCAGAAGTTAGAAAGATTTAAATAACCATTGGATTAGGCAAATAGGGAAATAAGTGATTTCAAAACATAATTGGGAGGGTTAGCCGGTTAGCTCAGTTGGTTAGGACACAGTCTTACAATACCAAGGTCACAGGTTTGGATTACTATACCGAACAGCCACCAAAAATAAGTAAGCAAATAAATAATAGTAATAATTAGGAAAGTTAGATTGGAAAAGTTTAACAAGTTGATAAGGCAATGAGAAAAAAGTGTAAACTATTACTGTAAGTTTAGCGGTGACTTAGAGACTTGTAAGTTAGAAAGTCATGGCAATAGTTTAAACAGAGAAGAGAGCAAATGCAAAATATGAGATAAAGGTTCATTGATGAGGCATAATCACGAAAGAGGGAATAGACTTAAGATCTTCAGTGAAATTAAACTGCAAGATTGTAGACTTTTTCAGGAAATACTATAAAGAAAGAGAGAAGATGAAGGTACACTGAAATAACAAAGTATAAAGAGAAATTGAAGGTATACACATTTGACAACCACATGTCAATAAATTGAAATAAAGCTGTTTGCTGAAAAGAGTAGATAATTACTTTGAAAAATAAAGACATTTTCCTATGTCCATGGTTAAGAATACAAGTAAGAACCCTATGTTTCAGCAATATTCATAGCAAGATCCACATCACTCACTGCATGAAAAAGTTGTGTAGCTGGACAGAGGGAAGGTTGGAGAATCTGGGCCTTAATGCATAAATTCAGTGTCAGCAGTTTGATAGCCAGCCTCCAAGATTATCTCCAAAGATTCCTATATTGTGGCATTTATACCATTATGTAGTCCCCTTCCATATTGTATCAGGGATTTTCTATTTGTCCAATAACATATGGCTGAATTGGTGGTAAATCACTTCATAGATTAGTTTATAAAAGACTATGTATTCAATCTTTGGTGCTTTCTCACTCGTGCATGCTCTCTCTTTCTTTGGGATCACTCACTCTGGGGCAAGTAATCCCACCTTCACTTATCCAACTTTGGAGTAAAGCTTCTCTTTCAAACATGTTCCAGTCAAATAATCAGTTTTCTGCTGAGAATGATGATAGGTTTTTCTAGGCATGCTACGGCTCCCTCTAAAATATTGTTTCTGCCTTGTATCTTCTTGAATGATATCCCTTCACATGTGATCTACTGTATGTTTCAAGTGCCTTCCAAGAGCTCATTACTATGGTAAAAAGAGGAACAAAGAGAGAAAGGATGGTGAGTGAGAGCCTCCTGCTTGCATTTTTCACTCACAAAATCAGACTCGGTATAACGGTTAACTCTGAGAAACACATTTTTTATGTCAAAAAAGAATATTTTGGCAATTTTGTTAATAGCCACATTTGTATTTTTAATATCGTGGCAATGAGAGTGTTCTCATTACAAAGTGATTTTCTACTTGCTTTTTAGTAATTTTATTAAAAGTGCCAGAGTAGCATTTTAAACTTCTTCTTGTAAAGTAAAATGTAGATACTGAAAACCAAAATAAAAAAGGGAATAACTTAGTGAATAATTACCAGAACACCTATTAACTCAGATCAAGAAATAATAGCATGTTGCCAGCCACCTTAGACACCCCTCCATGTCTGTCTCATCATTTTCTACTTGCTTTTTAGTAATTTTATTAAAAGTGCCAGAGTAGCATTTTAAACTTCTTCCTGTAAAGTAAAATGTAGATACTGAAAACCAAAATAAAAAAGGGAATAACTTAGTAAATAATTACCAGAACACCTATTAACTCAGATCAAGAAATAATAGCATGTTGCCAGCCACCTTAGAGGCCCCTCCATGTCTGTCTCATTCAAGTCACAAACCCTTCCATCCAGCCAAAAATAACCACTTTTGGCTTTTACAATAATTACTTCCCTGCTATTCTTTATTATCTTATCATTCAAGAATGAATCCTTAGATGCTTTATCTTAGTTTTATTTTTTTTTCACATAGTATGTCTTTTAGAGCTCATCTGAGCTGTAGGTTTCCCTTCCATCCATGTATTTTTCTTACAAGTTATCTATTAAGGAACCGAATATGTATGACCTGTAGGCTCTCCCAAGTTGTAGTTCAACATGTTTCCCTGAACTTTGTATTTTCTGCAAATAGGCAGCTAGATCCAGTGGATTGCTCAAACTAAAATTATATACACTTGGCAAGTCTATTGTTTTGCAAATGGAAGTTACATGATATCTGATTTTGCTCCTTATTGACATTAGCTGCCTAGATCCATTAATTCCTTAGGGATTGCAAAATGGTCATATTCTAATTTCGTGTTTTTAAATGTACTGACTTGAATAATTTTAAAAAGAGAGACTTACCATCTATTATTTGGCTATCATACAGTTTGTATAGGGAAAGCAATACATGCTAGATTATTTCCTTTATCTAACTAATTTTTTTTAAGAAATGAATTGCTTCTCAGTCATCTTCAAAGGGTGACTAACTAGTCTTTTTAAATAATTATGAATCCATGGATTTAAATATACTTGATGAGTATCAATTCATTGTAAATCTTGTTCTTACTGAAGCTTAAATTGTCTCATCTTTGGCCAACAGAGTCTTTTTAAATCAGCTCTTAAAACCTTTTGACACGACCCTGGTAAATTTAATTAACTACCTTGCTATCTGGTATGCTAAGATGTTTCATTCTCATCTTGTACATTTAATGCTGTAGACCTAGAATCAGCCATTTTTCCAAGAAACCCTGGTTTCTTTTAATGGAAAATTATAATTCAAGACAACAGTTTGACACTAGGGTTGCCCATAGATTTGACATTATTTCTAGGCCTTTTCAGTGGGCAAAACTAGGTTACATCCAGGGGTTTGGCTTAGTCTCTCCTGTATTACGGCTGTATCTCCTGTCTTCCTTACTGAATATCTTGGTTCTGAAGAATTAGGGAATGACAGAATTAGAATATTTCATAAATACTCATTTGCTTCTTCCCATATGACACACACATAACTGTGTCTTTTATATCTCTTAAAGCATTATCTGTTGTGTTTATTTACATTTGTGTTACTTCTATTTTAGTTTTCATATCAAAAATGTTTTTAAGTGTTTTTAACTCTGCCTTTTAGAATATTTTATTCTAGCTCACTAGCTTCCCATATGGGAAGTGAATCCCATGAGACTCATCAAGTGTCCCACTGGGGAAACAGCTATTTATTTGGAGTTCCTCAGATTTTCAATTTGTCGCACAAGCTCCACGTGATCATAGTAAGCTTTGATAGTGTCCCTTTGTTAATACTAAGGACTTCTATTCTTTCTGTTCTTTCCACTTGTAGTACTTTTCACTTCCCTCACTGTCTTCATACTTTTAAGGTAGACGAATACTTTATGGATTTGAGGGAAAACATGGATATCAGTGTTTCTATAGAGGGGTGAGTATTAGACAATCAGGAAATGAGGACATGAGAGGTATCTGGGACCAGATGCTTTGTAAGAAATTTGGCTTTTACTTACAATAAGATTATAATCCAGTAGGGGGCTTATTCACAGAAATTGCATATCTTTTTAAATTTTAAAAATATATTTTTCAAATATTTATAATTAAAATAATTTTAAACAGCTCACTCTGGCTGCTTGTATGGAGAGTAGACCCTGACAGGGTGAAGGTCAAGAACAAAATTAGAGAAACCTGTTAGATGCAATTGCAAGACTTGGGGATCTACATTGATTAACAATCAGGAAGATGAGCAAGGAAGAGTGTATGAGGCTGAGAGCGAGTCACAGCAGCACAAGGACAGTCAGGATCCACTTGGTAAGCCAGGGTGTATGGGACATAAGGAAAGTCTCTGAGGTATACTGAAAAACTTGCTATTTTTTTAAAGCTCTGATTTTTTTAACATTTGCCAGTTTTCATTTAGCAAACATCCCATCAGGGCTGACTTCAAGGTACAGATGATTTAATAACTAACTCAAAAATTTCCTAAACATTTTACAATCAGCTTTCTGGAGCATCTGCAAGCTGAACCTAGAACACCATTGGGTGGGTGTCTTGGAAACCAAGTGAAAATACTGTTTCAAGGAGGAGGAAGTGCTCAGCTGTGTCAAAGGCCAAGTAAAATGAGGACTGAAATTTACCACTGGACTTAGCAATGTGAAGGTCACTGTTAAACTTAAGTAGACCAATTTGCTGGAACAGTGGAAGCTGAAGCCCATTGGAATGAGAGTAAGAACAAATGAGAAGAAACTTTAGAATACAGAAAAGGAGAAATGGGGGAGTCATTTGAGGATAAGTGAAAACAAGAAAGCATTATCTTTTAAAGATGGGAGAATGCTAGCATCTTTGTATTCTGATGGGAATGGTTCAGTTTCTTTTGGGGAAAAAAATGGAGAGAGAAAGTGAGAGAGAGAGAAGGTATTTCAGGAGCTATGTTCTTAACCAGGGGAAAGGAGAATGGAAGTAGGGATCATTTGGGGTCAAATATGGCTCACCACTTGCTTTTGTAAATAAAGTTTTATTGGAACACAATTACACTCATCTCATGTTTATGTCTTTTCCGTGTCTATTTTTATGGTTCAATAGTAGAGTTGAGTAGTTGCGACAGAATCCGTATAGCCCACAATGACTAAAATCTCTACTATCTAGCCCTTTACAAAGAATCTAAAGGGTCACAAAGAATATTTACATTGTGAAATGATAGAATTTTAAAAAAGAAAAATCTAGAGGACAAATGAAAGCCTATTTCTTAGCTAGGGACGAGAAGAATTTATCCATGGTCAGAATGGAAAGCAGAGTATATGACACAGTTGGAGGGTAGGTTTATGTGTGTTGGTAGCTATTTGTGAAAGCTTTTGTCTATTTGCATTTCTTTTCTTTTTCTCTTTTTTTTTTGGTGGCTGGCCAGTATGGGGATCCAAACCCTTGACCTTCGTGTTACAACACTGTGCTCTTACCGAGTAACCAGCTATCTCCTCTTTGCATCTATTTTCTTAGTGAAGTAGAAATTGAGGCATCATCATAGTGTGAGAATGGAGGGAAGAGATTGTGGAGGTATGAATAGAGAGGAATGAACAGTTTGGTCATACAAACGAGCGAATGAGGCATTTAAATTTAGTGGTCAAAAATTTAAAATAGGGCAGTCAGCATGGTTGTTTTTGCCTCTCCAGCCACACTCATCTTCATGGATGCCAGCTTCATTAGTTTGGGGTTCCACGAGAAGCACATGCTAAGACAGCATTAGACGCACAAGAGAACTATTATGGGAAATGTCATTAGAGAAAAAGAAGAGGATATCAGAAGATGTGGTGGTCTGACCCTGTGAAGAAAGGAGGAGAAAAAGGAATATCATCTAGGAAGACTCTCGGACTGCAGCACAGTTCTAAAAATGTTTCGGTCAGAACGAAACTCAACCATCAAAAAAGTTCTGCTTTAGTATTGCTGCTACTTTCAGTTATCGGCTGAGAGCAGCTTATGGGAACTTATCCTTGTGGCAAATGCAGATTCATAGTGCAACAACTGGGGCCATCAGTCAGTTACCCCCCTGCAACAGGAAATCTGATTGGTGGAGAGTAGCTGAGAATAAGATTTAACCAGAGCTTGCCTCTTACTGGAGGAATAAGGTGAAGGAGAAGAGGATAAGGGTTTTGAGACATATGCAAGGAAATTATTATAGTGAAGGAATATGAAATAGGAAGGGGATGAAGAATATGGGTTGTGGGAGTGACAGTGCAAATTATTTGTGGGTAGGGATAGGGCAATAGACTGTAATTCCAATTGAAGTCAAGAAAAGATTAAGGTAATTAAGAAAGGAAGTTGGAAAGATGGGAAGGTGGTTAGAGAAGGGAATAGTTAAATTGAGATTATGAAGGTGTTGCAGTTATTGGGAATGGCAAGTAGTAGTCTTGGATGTGAATTAAAAATTTTAAAGCAGGAAGAGGAATAACCAGAGATCAGTATATGACTATGACTGCCAGGGATGGCATGGTGAGTAGTATAGTTTTAAAAACCCAATCATCAAAGCCAGGCATTTAATTGAAATGGATTGGACGCATGAGAAAACATTAAGGCCAAAGAATAAACAGAGTGTGGAAAACAATTATGTCTTGGAATTTAATCAAACACAGTATTTGAAATATGAGACCTTAAAAAGGTGATTGGATCATCAGGACTCTGCTCTCATAAATGGATTAATCCCATGAATGGATTAATCCCATGAACAAATTAATGGGTTAAAGGGTTATCAGGAAGTAGACTGATAGACAAAGAGAGCCAGTGAACACGTAATAACACTCTTGCCTTTCTTGCCATGTGGTAACCTGGGTTTTCATGGGACTCTGTAGAGAGTTCCCACCAACAAGAAGACCCTCATCAGATGCACCCCCTGGACCTTGGACTTCCCAGACTCCAAAAGTGTGAGAAATAAATTTCTTTTTTGTATAAATTACCCAGTTTCATGTATTCTGTTATCAGCAACAGAAGATGAACTAATGCAGATTGTTACAAGGCAACGATATACTCAGGAAAGACCCAGGTTTCACTTACACCAAAAAGTGAAGAGAATGTTTAGAAACAAGGTTATTTCTCTATATCTAGAGGATTGACCAGTGACTCCTGAAGTCTCCATGGCAAGCCTTCTAGTGTTGGTAAGGAACACGAATATATATGCCTATGTGCCTTTCCTTTGGCAGTAGACATAGGTATTCTCTCAGATCTGCTCCATGAAACAGAACATACTTTTGTCTTTTCACCAGGGTTACCCCACCTCTATTGCTTCATACTACAGTCTCATCATCCTTCTTCCAGGAAGTTGTAAGGCTCATATCTACTACGTGCTCAGGATTTGAGGAGGAATGGGAGAATGGTGTAATGCTGAATATAAATGGGAATATTATATGGGAATATGCATATGTATTTACAACATATGTAACGTGAGCTAAGACATGCTTTCTACAGTGGCACAATCACAGTACTATTAGTTCTCTGTGGTTTATTACTATACTCGTTATCTATGGCTATGTGACAAATTACCCCAAAACTTAGTGGTTTAAAACAACACGTACTTATTATCTCACAGCTTCTGTGGTGCAGCTTTGGTCTTTCTAAGATATTACAAAAGGATAACAGTCGTGCCCTCAGTTTTATCTCTAGACCACATTTTTCTGACCGAACCCTGGACCTGATCTGCACTCAGAGACCATGTCTTAATTTTAACATCATTTGTCCTCTGGAGAGGCTGAGAATTTTCAAAAACCCTTGGCATGCTTTTTTAAACAGTCTTTTTCAATTTATCTCTTTCCTTTCACATTTTCTTATAAGCAGCAAGAAAAGATGAGTAAGACTGTTAACACATTGCTTAGAAAATCTCCTTAGCTAGGTCACCCAGTTCATTAGGCACATTTTCTACTTTTCACCTTTGTGCAGGCAGTATCGTTGCTACATTCTGCCACTACATAACAAACATTCTTCCTTTCTCCTGTGCCTTCACCAGGGTGTCCTCATAGTCTGGATTTCTGACAGTCTGTTCGAGGCAATTTCGGTATTGTCTCTCATGTTCTTCAACATTGTTCCAGCCTTCACCCACTGCCTACTTCCAAAGCTACTTCCACATTTTTAAGTACTTGTTAGGGCAGCACTGTACTTCCAAGTACCAATATCTGTACTAGTTATCTATTGCTGTATAACAAAGGACCTTCAAAACTTAAAAACTTATTACTCCAAACATTTATTTGTCACTTCTCCCTGTGTGATGTAGATGCAAAGATTACTCAGAGCCCAAATATTAAGAGCAACGAGAAGCCCAAAGGGACTGCACCCTAAAGAAAACTCCTTCAACAAGACCAACACACTACTGTGGTCTTTCTTTCCTTCCTTCTTTCTCTCTTAGCTCGCACTTATGAGTGATACATGCGATATTTATCCCTCTGTGATTTGCTTATTTCACTCAACATAAGTTTCTCCAGGCTCATCCATGTTGTTGCAAATGGGAATATTTCATTCTTTTTTTATGGTGAAGTAGTATTTCATGGTATATATATGTACCACAGTTTCCTTATCTGATCATCCATTGGTGGACATTTAGTTAGGTTCCATGTCTTGGCTATTGCAAACAGAGCTGCAGGAATCCCTTTGACATGAAGATTTTGATTCCTCTGGATATATGCCCAGAAGAGGGATTGCTGGATTGCATGGAAGATCTATCTGTAGTTGTTTGAGAAACCTCCATACTGTTTTCCATAGTGGTTGTACTAATTTACAATCCCACTAATAGTGCAGAAGTGTTCCCTTCTCTCCACACCCTTGCCAGCATTTGTTATTCACCGTCTTTTTGATTATAGCCAGTCTAACTAGGGTGAGATGGTATCTCAATGTAGTTTTAATTTATATTTCCCTGATGACTAGTGATGTTGAGCAGTAGTGTGTTGGTCTTGCAGAGGGAGAGAAGATTCCTTGGGCTGCAAAGTGGAATGAGGGGGAAAGGGGAAGTGGAGGGAGGTTGGGGTAGTTGGGTGGGGGACACAAGGTACAAAAGCAATTTCTGGTAATAGGTATGCTGCCAGTATGAATCTGGCCCTCATAGCATGGGCATGAGGGGTGACAATCAGCTTTGTATCTCATGAATATTAATAATTTAAAAATTAACTTAAAATAAATAAATAAATTTAGATTTTAAAAAGTCCATTAAAACTTGGCTACTTTAACGTCAAAAAAGAAAGAAAAAGAAAACTCACTCAAGAATGGAGAAACAAGGAAACAAGGCACAGCCCCATGTTGGTATTTTCTTCAGCTTTTATTGTAAAGACAAGGAAATACAAGAGAAAAAACAACTTAATCATTTATAAAAGGGATGAAAAAAACTGCCTCTGGAAAACATCTTGAGAAATAAAGGAAAGGGAGTAAAGCTGGATAAGAAATGACCTTAATGTTCTTTTCTAATCTAGCAGAAACTATTTGCTGTTTCCAGCATGTGCTGTTTTCAGCACTTAGGTCCTGCATTAGTGCATTTAGGACTTTTGCCCTTGGTGTACTCCCTGTTCTTTGTCAAGCCTATGTGCTCCCGCATTTATTATCTCACACTTCCTGTGAGTCAGAAATCTGGGTATAGCTTAGCTGGGTGCCTCTGATTAGGGGTCTCTCACAAGGTTACCTTCAGAGTATTGGCTGGGCTGAATTTATCTCAAGACTGGACTGAACGAAGATCCTTTTGCTAAATCCCTCAGGTGGCTATTTGCTTGCTTCAGGCCCTCACTGACTGTTTGCCAAAGACATAACTACCTTGTTAAGAGAGCCTCTCTGCAGACCAGCTCACTCATGGCAGCTGATTTACCTCAGAGTGAGCAACTGAGAGAGCAAAAGAGGACACTCAAGACAGAAAGCAGTCCTTTTGAAACCTAATTTCAAAAGTGACATGCGACAGTTCCTGAACTCAGGAGAGGGGCGCAAGGCCGGGATTCCGACGTAGGGTTCCGAAGAGCTTTTCATATTTTGAAGCCAACTTTTTTTAAGATCCCAACCATTTTCAAAGGACCTTAAGAAACATAAAAAAAAAAATGAGTTAGGCAGTCTGAACTAATAAAAAATCCAGACTTTTAAAAATGCTTTAAAAAGAACTAAAATGGCGACGGGTCTGGAGCGCCCGCGTCAGGAAACAGCGCGATCCTGAGAG
>NW_007730305.1:191281-199612 GCF_000696425.1 Galeopterus variegatus | reverse complement strand
GGGCCATAATAATCATATACAGTGTATATTGACAAAATAAAATAAATAAATAAATAAAATAAAAGGACAAAAAGGAGAAAAAAAAATTTTTTTTAAATTTTTGTATTCTGGTTCAATACAAAATTCGTGGAAATTTCTCCTTTCATTTGGATTGTAAGCTCAAAAAAAAAAAAGTTATAAAATGGAACCAACCAGAAATTCTGAAGCTGAAAATACAATAACCAAATTGAAAAATTTATTAAAGGGGTTTAACAAAGAATCAGCAAACTTGAATATGGGACATTAAAAATGATCAAGTCTGAGGAACAGAAAGATAAAATAATTTTTAAAAAGTGAACAGAGCCTAAGAGACTTATGTGACACCATCAAGCAGACCAATACATGCATTATGGAATTTACAGAAGGCAAAGAGAAGTAGAAAGAAATAGATAAATTATTTAAAGAAATAATGGCAGAAAACTCCCCAAATTTGTGGAAATCATGAATATATAAATCAAAGATCAATGAACTTCAAGTGTGATAAGCCCAAAGAGATCCACACCCCCAAAATTATAATCAAATTGTTGAAAGAAAAAGAGAAAGAGAATTTTGAAATCCACAACAGAAAAGCAACTCATCATATACATGGGATCCTCGATAAGATTACCAGCTGATTTCCCAGAAGAAATCTTGAGCCAGAAAGCAGTGGAATGATATATTTAAAGTGGTAAAAGAAAAAAACAAAAAAAACCCCCTCTATCAACCAATAATTCTATATCTGAAAAAATTGTCCTTCAAAAATTAGGGAGATACTAAAACATTTTCCAAATAAATGAAAGCAGAGGCAATTCATTACCATTAGCCTTGCCCTACAAGAAATTCTAAAGGGAGTCCATCAAGTTGAAATGAAAAGATGCTAGACAGTAACTTGAAGCCATAGGAAGATATGAAAATCTCTGGTAAAGGTAAATACATGGAAAAATAGAAAAATCAGTATAATTTTGGTTTGTAACTCTGCTTTTTAAATTCTATGGGATTTAAAAGACAAATGCATAAAATAATTATAATTTTAGTGTTAATGTGCACACAATATACAAATATATAATTTGTGACATCAATAACATAAAGTGGGATGGAGAGAGCTATAAAAGGGTAGAGTTTTTGTATGTATGCAAGTTGGTAACAATTCAAATTAGATTGTTATAACTTTAGAATGAAATGTGTAATCCTCATGGTAACCACAAAGAAAATATCTACAGAATATACAGAAAAGAAAATGAGAATGGAAAAGTTCTGGAGATCGGTAACGGTGATGGCTGCACAATATAGAGGCACTTTATGCCACTGATTTCTACATCTAAAAATGGTTAAAATGTAAATTTTATGTTGTGCATTTTATAACAATGAAAAAATTAAAGGCAGACTTTGACTTAGAATAAGAGAAGTCTACGTAAGGAGTCCGTTCCACCATGCAAGCTTCTCTGTCTTTGGGCCATATGACCCAGCAGATATGTGCTGTAGTGTCTATGATAGATTACGGATATTATATGGAACCTTTGGTAAGCCCCTATAAGTGAATCTGTACAGGCTTTTAGAATTTTTGGAGCAAAGCTATGCCATCTTCTAAAAATAACTATTCCTTTTTTTGAAAAATTGTTCTAGTTTACAATGATAGTGGGCCTTAGTATAAACTGAACTCTTGACTATGAGCTATCAAATTACCCTGTGACCTGAGCTGCCCAAAGTATATTAGATGTATTATGACCCACCAAACCATAAATTTGGTTGTACTCAGCAACACCCCATCATTAAGTGAAAGTGCCATATATGAGATCAAGCTCAAGCATGTCTTTGAAGGCACAAGTAAACTGTTTAAACAAATGGCCCAGATGCCCAGGATCTCCACTAGTGCTACATTGCCTCCTCCCTCTCAACTCACATCTAAGGGAACAGGTTTCCTATGATCTACTGAGAAAAATATTTGGGATTGACTTGCAGATAGTTCTACATTTTATGGCCCCCAAAGTGAATAGCTACAGCATTATGGCATCTCTCTGGGGTGGTCCTGAAGGTGATGAGGGGAAATATTCCCAGTGGACAGAATTTGTTCATTTGTCTGAAAAGAGAGATATCTATATGTATGGATCTATACCAATTCATGGGAAGTTCCTGACTATTTGGCTAGATGGTCTGGAACTTAGAAAGAACATGATTAGAAAGTTGGTGACCAGAAGTCTGGAAGGGGTATATGTGTGTAGATTGGATGGGCACATGGTGTGATGATATTTGCCTCATGTTAATACTTACCAAAGAGGAACCTCATTAGAAAACGATCATAATAATGAAATGGACAAGATGATCTCTTCTGTGGATATCAGTGAGACTTTTTCCTCGTCTATCCCTATCCTTTCCCTATGGACTTGTGAAGAAAGTGGCCATGGTGGCAGGATGAAGGTTTGATATGGGCTCAGTAGCTTGGGTTTTCACTCATCAAGCCCAATCTGGCAACAGCAATGGCTGAATATCCAACTTACTAACAGCAGAAACCAAGATTAAACCTCTGTTCTCTATAAGTATCAGCCAGCCATCAGACACACTACATTGAGCCACTTGGTTTCTCATAGGCAACCCTTTGCTTCTCACTGAATACTTATCCTGGAAATTAATTTCCTTCCTTGCTTGCAATGCTTCTATCAAAACCACCATCTACAGACTTACAAAATGCTTTAGTCACTATCATGCTATTCCACTTTTATCTTGCTTTTAGCCAAGAAACTCATTTTACAACAAATAAAGGCAGCAATCAATTCATGCACATAATAAGAATTCACTGGTCTTATTATGTGGCCTATTATTATTCAGAAGTAAATGTCCTGATATGATAGAATGGCATTTTTCTTTTTATTGTTGCAAAATACACATTACATAAAATTTACCATTTTAACCATTTTAAAGTGTACAATCCAGTGGCATTAAGCACTTTCACAATGTTGTGCAACTATCACCACTATCTAGTTCCAGAAATTTTTTATCACCTTGAAATGAAACTTAATACCTATTAGGCAGTCAGTCCTTATTCTTCACTCCCCCAACCTCTGTCAAACACTAATTGGCCTTAATGTCTACTTGCCTATGCAATGTATATTTCATATACAATCAATCACACAACACATGACCTTTTGTGTCTGGCTTCTTTCACTTAGCATGTTTTCAAGGTTCACCCATGTTGTAGCATTGGAATGGCCTCTGGAGGACTCAATAATCATGCCATCTGGGTGGGTGGAAACATGTTGTGAGGCTAATGTTTTCCAGGTTTTGGTACATGCTTTAAATTAGTGATCAATATATAGCCGTGGCCCAAGAATCAAGGAGTGGGCTTGGGAGATGATCCCACTTTTAGTCCTAATGAAACACGCAAAATTTTTGTTTCCCTCTTCTGCAACTTCAGGCTTCTCCCAGAAAAGAAGGCTTCCACCAGGGTACACCAGCAAGATTTCAATTAAACTAGAAGTTGAGACTGCCACTTGGCCATTTTGGACTCCTTGTGCTATTTAACCAACATGCAAAGAAGGGGATTACTGTACTACCTGGAATGATTGATCCTGACTATCAAGCAGAATTTGAGTTGCTGTTACACAATGGGAGAAGTAAGAAAATGCATGGAATGCAGGAGAGTCTTTGGGGATGTACTTCGTACTTAGCATTCTGGGAGTCCAGGCTCTATGATATGAGTTAATGAAAAACTACAGCAATCCAACAGAAGAGAAATTCTAATGTCCCAGACCCTTCAGGAATAAAGGTTGGTCACCCGACAAGGCAGGAAACTACTACAGGCTGAGATACTTGCTGAAGGAAAAGGAAATATGAAATGGGTAACAAAAGAGAAAGAAGGTAGTTATAAAAACAGTAGCTATGATCACATTACCAGTTAAAGATACAAGGACTGTAAAAGTTATGTGCATTTTCCCTTATTTGGATATAAACATATTTGTGTATATATTAACCAATTTTTCTTTTTTCTCCCTCTCATTCTCCTAAGATGTGTTAATAGTGGGTAACCTTATATCTTAGTATTTAAGTTACAGAATATCAAAGGGATACTGAGTCATCAAGAAGGGGAATGAATATAATTCAAAGACAACTCTGTAACCTCTTTTGGGGAGGAAGTGAGCTGGTTTTGGTTGTACGAGAGAAACTTGCATCATATGGGCAGAAGCATGATTTTGCTATGGTCTTTATTTGAAAATTAAATATGATTAAAAGAAGTGAGAATGAATGTCAAAGTGGCAAGAGTAGGACTGAGGTGATTTTGTACTGTCAACTTAGCTATGCTAGAACTACTTTTCCCAGAATTGTTTTTTCTGTATGGTTCTGGTTTCAGTTGGCTACAATAGAAATTTGCAGAAGTTTTAAAAAGTGAAAGTGAAGCACCAGTCATCACCCTTGGAAGGTCCATGTAGGATCCTAGGCACCACTGTGACCTGTGCACATGTTCACTGATCTGCTGACTCACCTCATCGGCGAGCGGCAGCAGCAGGGCCTGCAGCTTCTCCAGCTTCTCTGCATCCTGGGGTAGGCACATGTCAACTCCTTGGCTACAGGCACCAGCTTCTTGTGCATGACATGGGGTTAGAGGCAGTGAGAGAAAGTCATGGCTCTCTCATAGGCTCCAATTTGTCCAAGCTTCCTCCCACATTGCCTGCAACTTTCCTTCCCATCTGCCTGCAGTGCTAACATACAGTGACTTCAAACCCACTACTAGACTCTGAGGCAACAGCCATTCATACATCTTACCAGTTCCCCTTCCTGATTCCTGTTTTGAGGATTTTCTATGATCCTATAACCATCCTTCCTGACTTTTACTTCCCCAGCTTCTCTAAGTTGGGTAAAGTCTAATCCCTATCATAAATCCTTTATTCTGTATCACTTGAGGTGATTCTATATCTCTGAATCAACCCTAATTACAGAGATATTCATTTCTTGGGGTTTCCCCCCCGTAATTTTCTGGGTTAACTTGATATATATATATATATATGATCTTAGATATATATAGAGTCTAAGATCTTTATATGATTTTAGAATCAGCTTATCAAGATAAAAATGTTTGATTATTTACTGAGGTCATGTTAAACATGTAGATTAATTTAGGGTGAATTGATCTTTAGTAGGTTAAGTCTTCCTATTCAAAGGACATTCTTTCTAAATATCCAAGTCTACGTTTATATTTCTCCCACATAAAAGTTTTCTTTATATGAATGTTGCAGTTTTTTTGTTAAATTTATTCTTAGGTACTTATCTTTTTGTTGTTGTGGATAATAGGACTTCTCCTACATTATTTAAGCTTAAAGTTTGCTCTCTGTGATAACTGATTTTATGTGCCATCTTGGCGAGGCTATGATGTCCAACTGTTGGGTCAAACACTAGTTGCTGTAATATTTGTGGATGTGATTAACATTTATAATCCATTGACTTTAGGCACATTACACTCCATAAAGTGGGTGGAACTCATCCAATCAGCAGAAGGCCTTAAAGGCAAAGATTCAGGTTTCCCCAGGAAGAAGCAATTCTGCCTCAAGACTCCAACACAGAAACCCCACCTGACTTTTCAGCCTGTCGGTCTGCCCCGCAGATTTGACTCAAGACTGCAATATCAACTCATTTGAATTTCCAGCCTGCTGGCCTGCCCCACAGATTTCAGACTTGCCATCCTCCACAATTGTGTGAACCAATTTCTTAAGATATATCTCTTTTCTCTCTCTTTATATATATATCCTATAGTTTCCGTTTCTGTGGAGAATCCTAATACACTCCCCAACACTGTAAAGAACACTGAAAATGGCTGAAGAGCTGGTTTTGGGATACTGCCTAGTAGGGTAGAAAACGTATGGTTCTGAAATCATAGGCCAGAGTTCACTGGGGCAAATGCCTTATGGTCTTGGAACCTGATTCCTCATCTGTAGAAGTGGGATAAAATTATCCTACTTGTGGGCCGGCCCGTGGCTCACTCGGGAGAGTGCAGTGCTGATAACACCAAGGGCCCGGGTTCGGATCCCATATAGGGATGACCGGTTCGCTCACTGGCTGAGCGTGGTGCTGACAACACCAAGTCAAGGGTTAAGATCCCCTTACCGGTCATCTTTAAAAAAAAAAAAAAAAAAAAAATTATCCTACTTGTGTTGGCTGTTGTGTTGAGTAAGGCTAAACATTGTATGTAAAATACCTATCATGTTCTTGGTTCACAGTAGGTGCATACCTCCCTTACCATGCTGCAGGGAGATGCATGTAGTTACTTACGTAGTGCTGAGTCTTATTAAATGATTTAATCGACCCAAATCTCTTAGATGTTATTAGATGTAATGTATTTTATTTGGCACATACTGTCTGATATCACACCAATATCACCTTCTGGGTGGTTACATGTACAAAGAATTCAAACATTATTTGAGATTAATTCTTGCTACTTACCTGTGTAACGTTTAGGGCAAGTTTGTTTCCATTAGGTATTTTCAATTTAGATACCAATAATCACCTCATGAGGTTTTTGTGAGAAGTAAATGTGATAACATAGGAGAAAGTGCTCAGCATAATCCCAAGCATACAGATGCTCAACATATCTACCAGATGTTGTGGGAGTATTTAGGGTTTCAAAGATGAGTTGGACTAGTTATTGCACTAAAGGGGAGTTTACCATATAGTGAAGACAAAAATCCACAAAATCCATACTGAAGGCTGTATTTCTCTTAATAATGGACAGCAGACAAGTAGAAATACCCACGGAGGAGGTAGAAAGTTTTAACCATATAAAAGAAACAGATGTCACGGGAAAATGATAAAAGGTCTGGCAGACTTTGGCTTATTTATGGGATCATGCTCCTGATATCATCAGCAGAGGCTGTGCAGTACTATCAAAGCCCTGCCATTTTGCCAGTGGTTAGTCATCCCGAATAAGTGGAAGGGTGGCTGCCCTGAGATCTGAGCCAAATCAACAATTTTGCCAGCAGGGGTGAGCTTGCTCAGGCTCAAGTCCCAGAAGCTGGAATGCGTTAGAAACCATCAGTTACTGCTGAAAAGCTTTGACGGTTTGGGGAAAAACGTGATACAATAAATAAACACGCAAATCCAGCTTACAAAACAGGTCAAGAGTGCTTTACCGTCTCCCGCTTTCTAAAACTCAAAAGCTAACAAACAAAACACACTTTTGGTAGAAAGGCATGCAGTCTCTTTTCCTTTGTCTTCTCAATACCATCCTTTCCCATTTTTCTCATCGCATACTCTATAACTTCTTTCTCAGTCTTGGATTGTTCCCCCTCCCCCATACCTCCTGTGTACTCCCGAATTCTCGGCTCCCCTCTCTGCTCCTCGGGCCCAGGACGGCCCCGGGGACGCACCTGCCAGGGGAGCGCTCGAGCCGGACCCCGCCAACAGATGGGCAGTGACGTAGCGGGGAGGATGGTGCCCGCGCGGTCCGCTGACGTCACTGCCGCAGCGGTCCCGAGCGGAGCCCAAGAAAGGGCATCCAAGGAGGAAAAGCCGGCGGGGACCCCGCGGTCAGGGATGAGCGCGGCGAGTGCGCAGCGTGCGTTGGGTTCCTGGGCTCGGCGGGCCGGAGTGGCGCCTCTCGCACGGGCTGAACACATCCCACGCCCTCAGCGCGCTCCAACCGAGAGTTTAGCTTTGAAGGGGATGCCCCCACACGGCGGGGCCTCGTGCGCACGCGCCCGGGGCTGCGGGGAGCGAGGGGAGGGAGCTCCCGGGGCTGCGGAAGGAGATGGGTGGGGGAGGAGGGAGGTATGTGGCGGCAGGGGACACGGACCGCGCTCCGATGCGGTACGACAGGATCGTTGCTCGCACCCTCGTCCGCTAGCTGGGCTCCCCAGTCGCTGCGGAGGCACGGGGCGCAGGGCCTGCGGCGCGGCGTCCTGACGTCACGGTGGCGGCGGCCGTGGTTGGCGCAGGGTCCGCGGCTGCAAAGTGTGAATTACGCCGCGCTCGCGCCGGCCGCGGAGTGAAGTCAGGCTCCGGGGGAGGGGAGGCGAGGGGAGGGGCAGGACTCCGGCGGCTGCGGCGGCGGCGGCCCGAGCTGGTCGCTGGTCAAGAGCACCGCGCGCCCTGGATAGGGCCGTTGGCTCCAGCCGTCTTTTCTTGCACCTCTTTGCTCCGTCCTTGTTCCGATAGTGCTCTGCTGTTGCCGGACCCGCTCCTCTCGGCAGAGGAGTCCTAGGGCGGCGGGCTTCCGTCTCCGACTTTGCGTGTGCTGCCCCCGCTTGCACCCCGTCCCCTCTCGCCGGGAGCCAGGCGCGCGCCGTTCCTCGTAACTGGCGCCGCGGCCGCCGCAGCTCCTTCCCGCCGGCG
>NW_007730305.1:182306-190311 GCF_000696425.1 Galeopterus variegatus | reverse complement strand
GAGAGTGCGGTGCTGATAGTGCCAAGGCCCCGGGTTCAGATCCCATATAGGGATGGCCGGTTTGCTCACTGGATGAGCATGGTGCTGACAACACCAAGTCAAAGGTTAAGATCCCCTTACCAGTCATCTTTTAAAAAAATAAATAAATAAATAAATAAAGTCTATTAATTTTTTTAAAGAAAGAGTAACAATGAGATAAGTCACTTTATTCCCAGCAGACCAGCAAAAAGTTAAAAAGACCTGTACCAACTCTTGCTTTGGGGGATTTGAGGGAAGGGATGCTTCCAAACATTGTTGGCAGAGGTCAGATTGGCTATAGCCTTTTTGGAAAGAAATTTGGCAAACTCCAGAAAAATAAAAATGCATATACTTTTGGGCTCTACAACTATAATCCCAATCATGGGATTCTCACTTATACAAGGAGACTTCAAATAGTTCATGGAAAAATGGACTTAAAAGATAAAAATAAAATAGTCAAGGGCTCGGATCCCTGTGCCAGCCAACCACAAAGAAAATCAACCCCCCCCAAAAAAGAAAAAAAAAATCCACAAAACTAAAAAAAATAAAGAAATAAAAGATAAAGGCGCGAGATCTTAACCCTTGACTTGGTGTTGTCAGCACCACGCTCAGCCAGTGAGCGAACCGGCCATCCCTATATGGGATCTGAACCCGGGGCCTTGGCACTATCAGCACCGCACTCTCCCGAGTGAGCCATGGGCTAGCCCTGGATATTTACTCTTGATTGCTGAGTTTAAAGATTATCTTTCAGAATAAAGTTCTTATTTAGGAAAAGATATTGTGAAGGTAGAGATAGTGTCTTGTTCACCACTGTGTCCATGATACTTTGCATAGGTAAGGTGCCCAGTAAATGTGGAAGTTGAGTTAGTGTATTGATAGGCATGCCAAAAGTCTGCACTTGGGATTATTTCAATCATATTTTCTGTTCACTAGAAATAAATCTTACTTGGGTTAGAAGTTTGAGGTTTAATTTCTAATATCCATCATAAATCTATGATACCTGTTATTGAACAAAATATTGGGATCTAACATGTAAACATATGCTTTTAATACCATAATAAGCTGAATTTGATTTCTAATTTAGCATCTGTGTTTTTTTCCCTCCCAGAAAAATTAGATCACAAATATTTACTCACAGAACACCTTCTGTGAGTGAGGCTCGTTGTGTTAGGTGTTGAAAAAATGTAAAGAATTAGTAGTTTTTTTAAAAAAAAAACAACTTGTAACCCTGCCAACCTAAGTTTTCCTTTGTATGTATTACCTTCCTTGTTTACATGAACATTTTCCAACTTTAGTCATTTTGTTCATTCTTTTTTTGTCTTTAGCAGTGTTCTTAGTATATGACAAATCATGAAGGTCCTGTATATGCCAGAATAAGCCCTTTGGATAAAAGTTGGTTCTTCCTTCAAAAAGCTCACAGGATTGTAGTAGGAAAAATGATATGATTATATGTGTTATCATTACTGTATTGGAGTTATTGTAGTATAATGAGACTACAAAGAAGCTATACCTAAATTTCTGGGATAAATCATTGGGTAGCCTTATGTATTTGTTGAGGCTTAGGCCCAGGACTGAAAGTTAACCAGTTGTTTCTAGACAAATGGGTGAATGTAGAGGGGGAGGAGAAGAGAGGACAGCCCATGTGCATATATAGATCATTGCTGTCCAATAGAACTTTCTGTGATAGAACTTTCTGTGATGATGTAAATGTTCTCTGCATTATTCAGTATGATAGTCACTAGCCATAACTAATGAATACTTGAAATGTGGCCAGTATGAGGAAATGAATTTTTGTTCAGTTTTATTTAAATAGCTACATATGACTAGTGACTACTGTATTGGCAGAGCAGATGTATAATCTTATATAATGATCATTAGAGTGATGTTATGTTGATCTTTCAGCAACACATTCTCTAAATGTTGAACATTTGTTTTTTCAGGTTTTTGTTGTATGCAGAATTTAATTTCATAAATACTTTCACGCATGTTTGATTAAGCCTTAGAGTAGAATCACTTAGGTTGGGTCAAAAGGTAAGAACATTTTTTTTTAGCTTCCTCAAAAGTCTGTCCTTTTACAATACTGAGATAAATGATCGTATCCCTTTCATTGCCAGTCATATATTAGATATTATTTTATAAACATTTTGCTACTTTAGTAGATTCATGTGGTACCCCGAGTTTGTTTTAAATTTCAGTAAGCAAGAGTGTATGCTTTCTGAAGTGTTGTGTCATGTTCTGTGCTCTTTTATAACAGCTCTTATATATCCAACATCAGTTTGTAAATGTGCATTATTCCAAATAATTGTTACCATTGTAGTTATTTCTTTACATACCTACATGCAGAAACCCATACAGGGGATAGTGTGGACACTCAGTGATATACCGAGAGGGAAGTGGTTATGTTCCTGAGACCTTCCTTCCTGTCCACTCCCCAAACACTTGTTTTGTTGGGACCTTGGTTTCATTCCTTCATTTTCAGAAATGCATCATATTTTGATTTAAAAAAATTTTTTGATTTAAATTTAATGCTACCATGTTTTGGCTTTCACTCCTGAGCTAATATATATTTTATTATATCTCACATATGTGCTCAAACATAATCTTAATGTATAACTCTGGTGTATTTGGAGTGGGAAGGTAGTTCTAATTGAGTAGTAGTGTGTTCAGATTGCTGGTTTAAAGTTATCAGGAACACATTCACTCTAGGGGATGTGATTTGTACACCCTGATTTTGCTGCTTTGTTGCTGTGCTAGAGTTCCATCAGCTGTACATACTGCCTACTCCAGAATTCTTTTTTAAACACAAATGTCCTACAAGAGGTAAAATATTATGTCCTTCAGAGGAGGGACACACTTAGGGTAGAAGAGGGAAAGATACCATCTGTTTTCTTTGAGGCAATTTGATAAAATTTTTGCTAACTCTTTAGAGTGAATTTCAACTTTTTCTTTCTTTTCCTTCTCTCCTCTCCCCTCCAAAAAGGACCACAGAAGTTTTGGAGAATTAGATTCTTTTCTGAAGATGGATATAGGAACAAGTTTAGGAAGAGAAGAGCTGAAGAAAGGGGAAGTGGACAAAGCTTAGCTTCATTCACGTTTTTGTCTAGGATCATTAATCGTCATTTAATTGGACTAAAGATACCTAATAAATTGAGATGATAAAGAAGACTTATTACACTGCAGATCCTTTTGAGGAGTTTAATTTTCTTTGTTTTCTTAATTATCTTTGTGTGTATGATATTATATGTGTTTATATAAACTAAATTTCTAGTTTTGTTAGGAGTCTTTTGACTAAAGATCTTTTCAGATCTGGGCATTCTTAAATCCCTTTGGCCACTCCAAAAAACCTCAACAATTAATTCTGAATCTTCTAATTTAAAAATATTCAAAACTTTAAGAAGTAAACTGAGCTTCGAGACTTTGTTACTTGCTGAGGCATTACATGAACTTCAAGAAGGGCCTGTCACATTTCATTGCCCTCACTTTTAATCTGGCCAATCTCAACAGTCAATCTGAGTGGAATATAGTTAGAATTTTAGGTTTGAGTATTTGTAAATGATGTAATTTCTGGTGTGTCGTTTAAATCACAATTTTAAATGTATTTAGAGAGATTTTAACAATTCAGTATCCCCCATCATCCATTTAAAATATATATGTGGAAAAGCTCTTAATTTTAACAGAGTTCTTCATTCCTTCTTTATCTCTTTAAACTCTTATTTTTATTTTTATTTTTTTTAAAAGATGACCGGTAAGGGGATCTTAACCCTTGACTTGGTGTTGTCAGCACCACGCTCACCCAGTGAGCGAACAGGCCATCCCTATATGGGATCCGAACCCGTGGCCTTGGTGTTATCAGCACTGCACTCTCCCGAGTGAGCCACAGGCCGGCCCTAAACTCTTATTTTCCTTTTACTTTCTCTACATATTATTATCTTAATGTATTCTTTTATACTTGAAAGCATTTTATCAATCATGTTTTATTTTTCTTCAACAAAAGTAAATTCATCCATGAATTTAGTAGATGGGAATGAAAAGTGCCATTCTTCTGAGTTATATGCATAAAAAATCAAGGTGATTCATAATCAAAATTATTTTAATGCTTTATCAGTTAGCAACTGGATTTGATTTTTCCTTCCATTTTTATGGAATTGATGGCAACTTGACTTGAAAAAGAATTTGATGCCCAATGTGTAGAGTAATTAGCTTTCTCTACACAAATATTTTGGACTGTCCTTTGGCTCCCCAGATGTTGTTAAACCCCAAGATAGTACTCCAGAGTAAATTTCAGAAAGTGTGAGAGTTGTGGTTTTCTTTTATGAAGTGGCAGAGGGAGAGAGGTGAAGGTGGAGAGGAGGTGGAGGTAAAGGAAAGCTCACATGCTGTGTCAGTAGAATGGTTCCAGATAACTGCACATGTGGACATTGTGAGGACCTCATAATCAGTTCCCTTGAAACTCTCCATGCTCATATATTTCCAGGGGTATGCATGACCCAGTTTGTAGTCTATTGGTTTACTATCTTTCACCTTGATATTTACCATGTTGCTGTATTTTACCATTTTCCATAGCTATAAAGAAGTAATACCTTGTACATCTGTCAATATTTTTACTTTGGCTTTTGATTACTTCAAGTCCTGGGTCTCCATACTTTATTACTCTAGTCTTTCTTTGGGAATGGAGTCAGAATATTAATACTTGAAAGAAACCATGTACATAATTACATTCCCATAGCTTTAGTAGCTGAGGATCAGAACATTAAGTGTTTTGTCTAAAATCACACAATTAGAAGGAGGAGAAGTTAGGGCTTTAAACTTAATTCTTCCAACTTTAAATGTGTTGTTTTTATCACCGTGACTTCTGATTCCTTATAATAGGATTGATCTGTAGGATTTCTTTAAGTAGCAACCTGTCTTTAATGAGCATTATTCTTTTGTCAGGTCTTCTTTAATACATAAATGCATCTATTTATAAAACAGTAATTATTTGAAAAAGTTAGAATACAAACACACTCAATTCTAAAAATATCGAATATATAATGGGCCAGTTGGGAAGACAGCATTTGATTTGTTGAGATGTGATTTATGTGCACTTATTAGGAATAACCTTTTTTTTTCTTTTTTCTTTTTTGTCTTTTTTCATGACTGGCAATGGGATCGCAACCCTCAGTGTCGCGCCCACACCGCGCTCAACCAGTGAGCAGACCGGTCTCTATATGGGTTCTGAACCCTCGGCGGGAGCGCCGCCACACTCCCAAGTGCCGCACTCTACTGAGTGTGCCACCAGGCTGGCCCCAGGAATAACCTTTTATAAAGAAAGACATATCTCATGCGTTACCCCACAGACATGTACAATTATGTTTCAGTTAAAAAAAACCCGGGAGCGCCGCCACACTCCCAAGCGCCGCACTCTACTGAGTGTGCCACCAGGCCGGCCCCAGGAATAACCTTTTATAAAGAAAGACATATCTCATGCGTTACCCCACAGACATGTACAATTATGTTTCAGTTAAAAAAAAATCCCACATATCTCATTTGCACCTTGAAAATTAACTTATGAATGAAGCCCTTTTCACCTCAGGGAATAAAAGAGTTAATATTCCTGTTATGCAAAGAGCTTACTCTATTATATGTTTACTATGGATGAAATGGTGAGTAGTGAAATTTTTTGATAACTTAAATTTTTTTTTCATTTTTCTTTTTGTGTGAATTCTTCATAGTGAACATATATTTTAAGAAAAACAATGAAGTTAATCTAAAAAATAAAGTAAAAAGATTCTTTTCTTTTTACAAGGGCAATATGGTCAAATTTATAAGAAAATAAAACTACTCTATAGAAAATCAGCAGAAGGCTCAGTTAGTTCCAAGAAGAAATACAAATGTAGGAAGACATGTACAACTTCTCTAATAAAAGAAATGCAAATAAGAGGGTTTTTTAAAATTTGTTTTGTTTTTGTTTTGGGGGGCAACGGAGTAGTTTCATATTGGTGAAGACTGACAAAACCCAGTGTTGGCAAGGATGTGAGAAAATGTATACTCTAATATATGGAGTTGGGAGCATCACTTGATTCAATCTTTTGAGAGGACAGTAAGTTTATACTATACAGGTGAAAATTTTGAAAGTAAATACTGTTCTTTCTTTGGTCCTGGAATTTGTCCAAAGGGACATTGCAAAAATTTGCTAAGATATATGTGCATAGATTTTTGGTAACAATTTGAAACAGGAGTAATGATGGATATTTGGATTTATTTCAGTGCTCATCAGTGGGGGATTGGTTAAGTTCTGGTATTTTAATTCAACAAAAAACTCTTATGTCTGATAAAATGATGACATGTAGTCATATTTGTCATGGAAAGAGGGACATAACAATTTGGTGGAAAAAACTAGGTGCAAAATGGCATATGTATTAGCTTATTAATACAACTTTCTACATAACATCCGTATTTGTGGACAGGATCATGGAGGACATTTTATATACCAATGTATGAATACATCCATATCTGGAAGCTTGCTCAGTATGATGTTAACAGTGGCTGTCCTTGGGTAGTCAGATTTGTGATAATTTTTACTCTCTTTGTACTTTGGTGATTTTTTTCAGATGATGAAAATATATTGTTTTTTGTAATCAGAAATCAACAATGCTATTTTTTGAAACCTTTCTATTAAAAAAATAATTTGCATCTATTAGTTAGAATATCATTTAAGTAGAATTTTAAAATTATGAAGAGACCAAGGTCTAGTTAGATAATAATTTAATAAGTACAAATATGTGGTCGGAAGTGTTTTATTCACTGCTGTTCCTGTGTAGGTGTTTATTAGAATGGAAGTATAGTGTTTTAATGTATGGAGGAATACATTGCATTCTTGATGAAAAATGAAGATAATTGAAGTTGATGTGGTGGTAGTTTACAAAAAATGTTTGCTTACTTAAGGGCTGAGAAATAAGCTTTCTACTGTAATTTAATTTATTCAGATATTTGAGGGTCTCTATATGTCTAACACATTTATAAAATCTAAAAAGTCCTCAAGAAAATGTATTACTCAGAATCATAGAATATTAATGTTAGAAGAGGCCACAGAGATCAGTACCGTCAACATACAGATGACAAGCAGAAACTAGAGAGGGTAAATGATACACAAAGACAATACAGAAATCCATTTTGTTGAATATTCCTGATTTTGACTCCTCAGCATTACTTGGACATTTTTGGTTTGAGAAGATTATCACTTTATAAGGCAATCCATTGTAGTGTTGAATGGAATAGTGGGTTGACTTGTGTCCACCCAAAATTCATGTCCACCAGGAACCTCAATATGTGACCTTATTTGCAGATGTAGTTACATTAAGATGAGGTCATATGGGAGTAGGGCAAGCCCTAAATTCAATGTCTAGTGTCTCCATGGACACACAGAGGATTAGACATACACAAGGAAGAAGGCCATGTGAAGATGGAGGCAGAGATTGGAGTGATACAGATAGAAGCCAAGGATGCTGTGGATTGCTGGTAGACACCAGAAACTAAGAGGCAAGGAAGATTCTCCTCTAAAGCCTTCGAAGGGTCCTGTCGACACCTTGATTTTGGACTTCCAACCACCAGAACTGTGAGAGAATAAATTTAGTTTTGTTTTAAGCTATGTAGGTTGGATACTGTGTTACAGAAGCATTCGGAAACGCCTACAAATGGCTTGGAATATTTTAAATTTATTTGTTCATTCTTTTAATCAGCAGACATTATTTGAGCACTTTTATGTCTGCTTGGTGTGACAAAGATAAATATGTCTGTCTTCATTCTTTGGGCTTGGTCCAGTAAAAAAAAAAAAAAAGCTATGTAAATATATAATTGCAATACATTTCGATACATGTTCTCATTAGGATTGTGTGTGAAGTTACTTGGAGCTGGGAGAACTAGGGAAGGTTTTACAAAGTGAAATCTTTGTGCTGGGTTTCAAAGAGAAAGTTTTGAGATCAGCCTCCATGGGAATTCTGCTTCATTC
>NW_007730305.1:179487-180510 GCF_000696425.1 Galeopterus variegatus | reverse complement strand
GGAGATAGGCCCACTGGGAGAACACTGGGACACAGCAAGGACAGCCAATCCACCCCCCAGTCAGTGCAGGACCTCTCAGAGGAGACTGGTCTGGAATGCTGAGTTGCATGGGGTGCTCTTTGATGAAAAAACTCAGGCCTAGATCAGAGTTTCTACACAACCCAGGTGCACTGGGCCTCTGGAGAGCCGGAAGTACCTGTAAGGTCAACCGTTAAACCCTGAGCTGCACAAAAAGCCTTCCCTAGGGAAATAGCTGCAAAGCAGCAATTTAGCTCAACAACACAGCTCAAGTACTGGTTCCCACAGGAAGTTCCCCNTTTATCTTGTTTTGTTTTATTTATGGCACACACCACTAACTTGATTTATTTATGTGTCTCCGCTTGGCCTCCACCCCACCTCACCTCTCACATCCACCACCATAGAATATGTGGTCAGGAAGCAGGGACCTTGTATACCCTGTTCACTGCTGTGTCCTTAGTGTAAAACACATAGTGAATGTTCTTTACAGAAGAATGAAGAAAAACTTACTCTTTTAAAAGTCTCAGGTTTGTCATGTCTGAACATAAGTCACCATAACTTTCCTTTGGATGAATTCCTGATACTTACAATTTCATTTTATGATCCCACCTACCCCCTCCATCCAAAATTCCACATGCATCTTTATACCCTTTCTGAATCGCTCTCTGTGGTACTAGAGCTGTCTTAATTTCTAAATTTTTGTAAGTCTTATTTAATTTAAGCATGCACTGAAGTTTTGAGGTTCTGGTCAAGATGGCAGGATAGACAGTTCCCAGCATCACTCTCTCCCACAAATCAACCAATTCATAACTATAAAAATGTAACAACAGCCAAGCTGGGGCTGCGGGAGCTCAGGGGAAGAGGAGGAGAGACCTACGGAGTTCATGAGGGCGGGAGAAACCATGATGAGAGAAAGAAAAAACTGCTTGGAGCATTTTGGGCCATGGCTGCTTTAAGGCTGGAGCTGCTGAGCGCATGGAGCAGGAGCCAGCAGAAGCCACAGCT
>NW_007730305.1:175519-178356 GCF_000696425.1 Galeopterus variegatus | reverse complement strand
CCCCTGTTTTAGAAGTAAGCAAAGGACAAAAAATTAGTTCTGGCCCAGGCACACCACCAGTTCCTCGGGGCTCTCCGGTGGACCTGAGACATGGAGCTGGAGACTGGACCCCCTACCCACAACCACGCACACCACCAGCACCTTGGGGCCGGCCTGGGATATGGAGCTGGGGACTAGACCCCTCCACCAACAACCAGGCACACCGCCAGCACCTTGGAGCCCTGCCCCAGGTCCTGGGCATGGAGCAGGGGACTGAACACCCCCACACACCACCAGGCACACCACCAGAGCCAAGGAGCATGCCAAAAGCATCGCCTCTGTGTGGGTGGCCTGTTACAACCACCACTGTAACCATGGCTGCCGCAAACGTGGCTAGACATCACAACCACCATGCAGATGGTCCAACAGCCGCTGGAGTGCACTGACACAAGGAGAGTACCAGAAGAGGATGTCTCTCTCCACAAAGCCCATTCGAGAGTGACAGAAGAAGAAGCTGCTCTATGATAATATTGGGGGGCCTGAACACACCTCTCAGCATTGGACAGATCATCTAGGCAGCAAATCAACAGAGTAACCATTACTCTTTCAGAGCGAAGAAATCTAGGGTTATCAGTGGTGGGAGGGGGGAGGAGAGGGGCATAAGGAGAGATTGGACAAAGGGCATAAAGAATAAATACAATTTGTAACAATATACATACTAGTAATTTTGATTTGATCCACATATGTCAACATTGAACCTCTAAAAATATGTATAATCAATTTTGATTCAATTAAAATAAAATGCACTGAAGTGTAGAAAGGTAAGTTGCCCAAAGTAATACAGCTATAAGTGGCGTTTCTGGGATTTGGTAGATCTCTAACTAGAGATCCTTTCTGCTGTGCTGGTGTGGAGGCTGCTGTTTTTGGTGAGTGGGAGGTATAAATCCAGAATTAGAATAGGGTACTTGTCCATTTGGAATAGAAATAGCAAACACATATTATTTGTTTCTATAAGAAGAACTGGGTGGTATTTGTTAAAAAGAACTTTTAACAAGTTGAATTTTGGGGGGAGTTAAAGTTAACATATGCTTGTTATAAAATACATGGAATGTACAAAGAATGTAAAGGAGAAAGTAAACACCATCCATAGTCCTATCACCCAGAGATAACCAGTTAGTATTTTAGAACATGTTAACCCATTATTTTTTCTGTGCAGAAATAAAACATTGTGGTGATCATTTTCATATATAAATCTTGAATTTTGAAATCATTTCCTAATTACTAGATCAAAGCATATTGTCAAATTTTTTTGCAGAAAGGTGATGCCAGTTTATATTTCCATGAGCATCATGTGAGTGTCTTTTTATGACTTGCCAATATTTTTAGTTTTCCTTTCTTGGATTTTTGTTCATATTAAACTTGTAATATATGTTTATTATTAATTTCTCACTGTCTTCTATGAATTGTTTATCTCTATTGCTTATTTTTCTGTTGGCAACTTAATATATTTTAAATCAATTTTTGAATTAATTTATATTGAGAATGAACATTTTATATTTTTGGCAAACTTCCAATTTTTTTGTCTTATTTTTAATAAAATGATGTTCTACCTGTACTGCCATACCTTTATTTAAGTCTTAAGTATCTTTAATGATGTAATAATAATGGGAGTAAGTTTATTATTAATAAGAGGTTTCAGTATTTTACATTATTCCATATGTAAACTTTTTGTCTTCTACATGCTAATTAGTAAAGACACTTTTCATGTTAATTGCACTTATAACTAGCGTGTAAAGGATCTTTTTCATTTTAGTTGCATTGACTAATTGTCAATAACAAATTATCGACTAGTTATCTTTATATTTTTACTATATGGTAAAAGGGAAAGTGACAGGATAAATATTTTTCTAGAACTGAGAATGTAGAATTGGAGGAAAAAAATTTTATGCTTGGAAAACTATATTGAAAATGACTAACTTTAGAACTGAATGTACTGCCGAAGCACTCACTGTTAAAGCGGTTGGCACACAATTTACCTCGAGTAAATATTTTTAATTTTGTGATACCTCCAATTTTAGAATAAGAGAAAAGGGAGCATAGGATCCCTTTTAGACAGACAGCTTTTCTAAAATTTAAATTTTTTTGAGAGAATTTATATCTTACAGATACATTAAAGGATTTTTTAGTGGCTTATAATAATACAGAAGAAGACAATTTGAAGATAAAAATAGAACGTAGATTATCCGAAATGTGTAGAAACCATGTTGTTCAGTTTCATTTTTTTCTTTGTCTTAAAATGGAAACACTCCAAATTCATTTTCAGAGAAAAGCTTTCTGGAAGTGACTTTGAGGATTTTTGTGGTTGGCCTCTGCTCATTTTCATTCGAAGTGTAGTTTTAATAACTTCGTAGAAGTTTTCTACCCTCTTTTCCCCATCAGTGGTGTTTTTCAATTTCTTAATTTTAATGTTAGGGCACCTTAGAGCAGGAGTCAAGTGGACTGTGCAAGAAGAGCCATTGGAAATAAAAAAATAAAATTTTAGAATTTTATTTATATTTAACTTTTATTTTTTAGATGCTAATTTTGTTTATGTTGCATAGACTACATAGAAGTCTACACACACACACAACACAAACACACACCTTTTTGAGGGTACTTCAAAAAGTTTGTAGATCTTTGTGTGTGTGCATATGTGTGTGCAATTTATAAATAGATGCATTAAAAGTTTGGAGACCACTGCCTTGGTGAATCTGTTGATTGCTATGAATACTTTCACCTTTCCCCCTAAAGTGGAGAAAAAGCCCATGTAGAACTGTACATTTTCAAAGGGTTCTTGGAGTCCGCTGATCTTACTCCTT